>NW_022987611.1:370000-486516 GCF_902827165.1 Trematomus bernacchii | reverse complement strand
AAAACATTTAAAAAAACGTATCTTAGAAGTGGCTATAACATTTGATGCAATTCTAAAAGATAGTCAGATTCCTAAAAAGTTACAAACGGATGCTGGAAAAGAATTATTTAACAAGATTTTTGAAGCCTTGCTGAAGAAACAAATAATTCTTTTGGTGTTTGTTTCATTTCTTCGGTAATGTTACAGAATGTTTCGGAAAATGAAGATTCCAGTACCACTTTAAATGTTTCGTTTACAATCGTTTCCCAATGACCCGGAATAGTACTGCCAGAATGAACGATATCCAAAATGTCTTCTAGTTTACAAACTTCAGCCGTTCTGTTTACACGGGGATCACTACTCATTCTGTTTTCAATCGTCATCAACAACACACTTATTAAACAGGTATTGACTGCATTCTGATAGATAAATACAGATTGTTTTCCATAGTAGTTACCCATTTTTATTTTACTTTAAAGAAAAGTCAAAGTATCGAAAAAATCCCCGGCTTCAAATCAACCGCTGGTTATTAGTCTTCTTCCTCTCCATCCAGCTCGGCGTGGATCTTTTCAAGTCTCTCCTTGAGGCGTCTGCAGTTTTTGAGATTGTGCAGAAAAGCCTCCGAAGCGCCTTGGATCCTTCATTCAGCTATGTAAATGTTTATATCATTAAGACTCTGGTCAATCGCAGTAATGAAGTCGGCGAGCCAAAGTCTTTTTCATTAACGCGTTGTAATTGTTTCTGAAGAAATATTCTGGAATGTCATTCACACAATCGTGTTGCCTCTGGCTGGGGTGACTGACTCGGGATCCATTGCAGATTTCTTCTCTGTACCGATGCAGCACCCTCTCCAGAATATCAACCAACTCCGATTTCACTATGTTCAAAAACAGAGACGTCTTGGCCCCAGGAGTAACATCAGCAGCTGTAGTATTGCAAGATTTGGGTGTCCACAATGCTGGGGACGATAGTAGTCCAGGAGTTTGTTCCTGGCTGCATCTCGCGGGGGGAGACTTGGTTTTTCTCAGATCCCTGGCTAGTTTTCAACGGGCGTCTTAGTGGGGTCCTTCGTTTTAGATGATTTGCTGAGTGGGGGGTGGACTTATTGCGTTGAGTCATCTGTAGAATTGAGAGTTTTTAGAAAAGTTCTTTAAGCTTTGTAGCTTTTTCATCTATCATTTCCAACCAAGCAGCAAGAGGTCAAATGTAAGAATAAGTAATAGTTTGTCACGATTTTACGGAAAAAGTCAAAAGTATAGTTTGTCTGAAAAAAATATATATATATATATATATGGAAAAGTCATTGTGTACAATAGTATGTTGAAAAACAAAAACAAAAAAGAAAACTCAATTCATTACAAAATAATGAATATTTTACCAAGTTATAAAGTTTTGCATCCATTAAAGTGTAACTATAAGTATCTTTGTAGGAGAAAAAACAAAAAAAAAATAATTTAAGTTACTTCCATAAAACTGGATTGTCTTACCTTTAAGAGTCACAGTCTTAAAGAAAATCTGTTCAGAAAAAGTACTTAACTTTCTACCAGTTGTAAAGTTGTCATACATAAAACTGTATCCAAAAAAGTAAGTGAAAGACAACGGGAGAAAAAAAAAAAAAAATTCCCCTTTTAGAGTCACAGTCTTTAAGAAAATACATTTTATTACAAAATAATTGACATTCTACCAGTTGCCAAATGTTCCTACATTAAAGTGTATCAAAAAAGTATCTTGGTAGCTGAAAATAACTAAAATATCAGAGAAAACCTACATTATTTAACTGTACAAGTGTTTTTAAAAATAAAAAAACGGGGTATTAAAGAAACCCCCATTCCTTACAAAGTACTTCATATTATACCCTTTTGTTAAGTGTTGCATACATCAAAAGTGTATCTAAAAGTATCTTGGTAACACAAGAAAAGAGAGAAAAAAGTAAATAAGTGTTAAAAATCACAAAACTTGCCTTTTAGAGAAACAGTCTTTAAGAAAAAATCTAATCAGACAATGTACTTCATTTTCTAGTTTTAAGGTTTTGCATACCTCAAAGTGTGTCTAAAGTATCTTGGCATGAGAAAAAAGCCAAAATCTGCCTTGTGGTCAGTGAATAAGTGTTTAAAATCACAAACTTATAGATAAGCTAAGGCTATTTTAGATTTGTCTATTAGAGTTAACAAAGGGTTAAATAACCATTTTTCAACTGCTGTTCATAGTTACTGGTACATAACGAACCTCATCATTATCTCGATTTTCTACTTTCCATTTTTTTATTAACAGTGAAACGTCTTATTTAGTACAGTCTAGTCAAAGGAGTTAATACTATTACTATATATGAAAGCAGAATAAAACACATTTTAATTTGTTATGGTTGCTTAATTGAAAAACACACCATTCGCCACATTTTCAGAAAGACATATTACATTTGACCAAGTTAATGTCGTAGTGCATTCAAGGTATAGACTTAACGATTTGCACTGCTGCTTCTCTCCCGCGTTTCATTACAGTGATCGGTTTTATCGTATACAATTCCATTGCCAAGTAGATGTTTAGGGGTTCTTGGAAGTAAATGAAATGCATTTTTTATATCAGATAAGTGCATTAACATCACTTGCAAATTCTCTATCCTTTCAACCCGCAACGATTATAATCTGCTTTGCTTCTTCTTCGGTTCAACCATTATTAGCTCTGAATGTAATACTTTTCTGGCTTCTTGTGCTTCTTGTGGTCTGTAGAATACCTGGCATAGGATTTGTTTTAGCTGTAAGGACGGGTACCATATAATTATCTTCAGAAGCTGGAAATTCTTACAAGTTCCCCCTCCTCAAAGTTCATTCCCGTAGCACTCTTTCCCCCACTGATGCTAGTGACCCCCCTTTGTATGCTAATTACCCCCTTTGTTTCGAGGGCGTTACCACATGTAGGTGTGTTCAGTTAAACCTGAGATTTTCAACATACCTACTCTACAAAATGATTTTTTCATATTCTTTTGACAAACTATACTTGACTTTTTTACGGAAAATCATGACACACTTTATGTGACTTATTCTTAATTTACCATACTAAAGTAAGACTTGAAAATACTATATCGTTTTCTAGTTTTTTATATTATATACATCCTGATTTATGTTAGTGTGCTGAGAAAACACAATAAGCAATAGCGTTTTAACAAGCAGTTTAAACTGTCTGTGTCAGTTTTTACTTATCTCCATATTAAGTGATTATATAATATGACAGTGATCATTTCTATGTTTATTCATTGCAAATACTTAGTTACTTACCACTTGGAACTGTTTAGCTCTTCAAGGTTAATGACCTAATATATACACTTTTTTGTAGTATTGTCACCACGTTCTTAAGAATTATATGGACGAGTTGGCAGCTGCCATGGCTGGACTGTCAATCAAAAGTTACCAGTTATCAAGCGATGGTATGGACAACTTAACAGCTAACTTGGCTAGACTTACTATGAGGAGTCAGCAGGTAGCAGATGAGTGTGTGAATGAAATACAGCTGCCTTCAGAGGACTCTCCACTAATGCACAGCAGCTTCCTGTTAGTGCCTGCACTGAGAATCCTCAAATACAGAGACAAGTCACTTTGTCCACGCTCCCTGAGACCCTCAAGCCCCTAATGCCCAGGTGAATAATATTGACAGTGATAACTTCTATGTTATGCATTGCAAATAACTTAATTATTTTTTGTTAGTTCTTTAAGGTTATATAACCATATGTTTCTCACCATGTAACAAGTGATCATTTGGAAAAATGTATCCCAGCCTTGAAAAACTCAAAGGGAGAGGACAGTGAAGGCCATGAAGCCAAAGCCAAGACGTGGTGGAGTGCTGCGCAGGTATGTTCTCTAACAGCAACACTCTATTAAACATGTCTTTATTGACTAGCAGCTTAAGTTCATCCTATCATAAGGCTAAAAAAGTATCTTAGTAAACAAAAACAAAAGGCAAAAAGCATTAATGTTAACAACGCCTCAAAGGGCGGACTCCTGAGTTCCATGGCACGTGGACTATTTATATCAATCCAAGGGCTCACCCCAAGTAAATACACCTCTCTTTATCCGCCTTCTCCAAGCCTCCAAGGGCTGACCTCCCTGAGGTCCGTAATGCCCCCCTCAACATGACACTTAGACTATTTTACATCATCTAGGAAGCACACCAGTAAATGTAGCCTCAGTAACCTTTTCCATATAGCGGGATTCCTTTAATAGTTTGTGTGAGTAATTAAACAATGAAGGGGTAGGGGTATTAAGATCTTTAAATATAATTTTCCTCTCAAGAGGACTTGTCGTTGTACACACACACACCAAACAAAACAAACATAAATAAATGACATGATATTATAGTGAATAACACATAATGGTGTAGCAAATAGATCTCCTGTATGGGTTGATTGCGCGTTGATCTGTTGGTAAAGCCTCATCTATCATTTTCAACCAAGCAGCATGAGGTCAAATTTAATAGTAGATAGTTTGTCACGATTTTACGGGGAAAAGTCAGAGCACAATGTCACATCTTAAAGACAGCTTGAACTGGATAGATGGTTAGTCTTTTTTCAAACATACCATATGTTCTGCATGTTAGTATATTTGGCCAAAGCGGGGTTAGGCCCCACTGCCCCACTCCCTCAATAGGGAAGTCACGCTTTGGGAAGAGGTGTTTAATTTCACAGATCTGACTTGGTTGCTGTTGTGATGGCTGTAGTAAGAGGGACGGGGGAGGAAAATTCATAGGGGGAAGAAGCAGAAAGATAACTTGTTTGTAAAACGGACAGCACGTCAGTTTCAGGAAAGATGACACCGGTTTTAGGCATGACATGCCAAATATCCTGAAGCCCTACAAAAAAAAGGTATATTGTGTTGAAAATATCGCAAAAAGTCGTAATATTGTATAATGTAATAGTTGCATGTTGTATTTTGATAAAAAATCACTGTATATTCAAAAATATAATGGCGAGAAACAAAAATATATATATGTTATATATATGTATGTTGAAAAATATGAAAAAAGTAATGTTGTGTTAAAATAATATGAAAGAAATCAACAAAGTAAAGCATCTAAAAAACATATATTTAAAAAAAGTAATGTTAGTCAAGTCAAGTTATCAAACTGCATTGTTTCATCGAAACAGTGTTAAAATCACAAACTCTCCATTTAGAGTTTGATTCTTGAAGAAAACTCAATTCATTACAAATGAATGAATATTTACCAAGTTATATAGTTTTCCATACATAAACGTGTATCTTACAGTTCCTTTGTGAGAGAATTACGCACAAATTGCAGTATTTATCTGTTTTATGTGCACTGTTGGAGGAGCCTGTGACCTATGTTTTTCATTGACATATCTACACTGTAGCTAATGGGCATATGCCATAAAGCCTTGAAACTTGAAACTTAAAATGATCAGAAACTGCATTGTCTCACTGAAAACAGCTCTAAAGAAAACCCCAATTCCAATAAAAGTTTTAGGTGACTTAGTGAATGAGAATTAACAGCTGATCGCAAGATCAGGAGGTGACAGGCAGGGGGGAGGGGAGGGGGTGGGAGGGGGTATGAGGGGAGACAGTCTCACACACCCAGACTCCATTTTTCATGAAGAGCCTCAGACGGAGGGTCTGAACCCGGCACAGATACTGCACCCGTTTCTTGACTGGCCCCCTTTAGCGCAATACCGCATCAGTTGCGCCACTTATGTGACATACAAGAATAGTGTGTGACAGACAAAAGAGTATGTGACAGACAAGAATAGTCAATTATAATGTCTACACATAATGTGTAGCAAGAGATGTCCTGTATGGGTTGATTGCGCGTTGATCTGTTGGTAATGCCTCGGGGTTCCGGTGGGCATGTAAACAAAATGCATAATGCTGTACTATACTTTGTGGCCTCACCCCGTTGCATAGTGACGCTTATTGTTTAGGTGTCTTTTAATAAGCAGGTAGTCATATCATTAGCTAGAACTAGCTAGATCTGATCGATATGGGTATAAACGCTAGTAAAGTCTAATCTAGTAAAGTCTAATCTGACGGGGGAGACCCGCTGTTGCTGACCCGTTTATTATTCCCGTGTTATTGTAAATTACTGTACACGTTTGAATAGTTAATTAATCTACTATAATTAGTTGGTTTAATATCGAATCATATCAATTTGTTTCAAAGCTCAAATGACTGGCTTTTATCTAGTTTGCATAGATTTCTATTTTTATGACTGACTCCACCCCCTCACTATCTTCAGGGGTGGGGGGGCGACAGGGAGGATGTCACGCCTACTGTAAGGGGAGAGGAGGGGGTGGGTTGAGAGGGGTGGGGGCTGAGAGGGGTGGGGGCTACAGGGCGGATGTAACACCTGTATGTGAGGGGGAGGGGGGTGGGCTGAGAAGGGGTAGGGGCTAAGGGGGGGTGGGGGCTGAGAGGGGTGGGGGCTACCGGGAGGATGTAACACCTGTACGCAATAACACCTCGAACAAAGGGGCTCATTAGCATATCAAAGGGGGCTCATTAGCATAATTAGGGGGCGGGACTTAGAAGGTGTGACCTGTCACTTTTTTATGCATACTAATGTGATTGAAGCGGGATTGGTAACACTACTATGGTGGACATGATATCAGCAATACTTCCAGTCAGTACTCTGGCAGCAGCATTTTACACCTTGGAAAGTCTTTAGAGTCTGGCCTGGATAGCTGGTCTATCCTTCAGCACACTGACACACTCGGTCACTCTGGTTGGCCTCTTATGATGCTGCTGTCTTTTAATATATGATTATTTCTCAGCCGCTAGTTTGTTCCTCGCAGACTCTTCAGTCTCATCAGCCTCATCCTTCCATCAGTCCCCTGCAGTCAACGCATCAGCCTCCAGCACACTTCCAGTGTCTGACTCCATATGATATTGTCCTGATGCTGTAAGGGTGATGCCCCATGATCACAAAATGACCCCTCTAGAGTCTGAGTGCCAACTGCCAAGGACCTCATATTATGTCTGTCATTAATGTTACATCACCCATTATAACAATTTGCTTTCCTTTTTTCTCTTCTCTTAACTGAATAGCCCTGTCTTTAAGTATAATACAATGTAAAGTCCTTTTCCTGCACCATTTTAAGGCTTCAAAACAGGCATTTTTACTGTATGTGTTTGGAGAAATAACACAATCAATGGCCCAGAATTGTACTTTATAAACTCTGAATCTTGTGGTGCTTGAAGAAATACACACTGGTTAAGCCGGCCAGGATATATGCCTTTTTTGGAGCCCTTTTTTGCAATATTTATTAAAATGTCACTAGTTATTTAAACAAACCACTATCTGAGGATTATACAAGCAACAATAAGACACCCTTTACTAGAGAGCCATTGAAGCCCATGAAGAATTTATCCTTCCACAAATCTTTCCATCTGCTGTATTAATAAAGTTGCCACGTGTTTTCAAATTCAAGTTAAGGCACTATATGTGCAGAACATTACAAATATTCTTCATTTGAAGTATTTTATTTTAAAAGTGTTCAGAAAGACTGCGTCAATTTAAATAGCAGGCAAAAATGGGTTAATTGCCATGCATGTGGTGTTTGATATAGTTTACGTAATGTTGAATTTCAACTATTTTAGGCAGAAAAACGTATATTGACTAAAACCTTTTTTAACAATTTACTATAATTTAGAAAGGTTTTTGTGAGAAATCATTTCAAAAGTAAACTTCTTTTTCATTTTATATTTAAATTTGAAATGTTTGCACACAACATTATTAATGTATACATTTTTATCAATATTCTTTTAATTATGAATCCATTTAATTTATTGTATTTCCTTGAGGCTGGGGAAGATATCCAGCAGTTCAACATGCAAATGTTGTAATACAAGTAAGTATAAGTACAACATGGAAAGGGAAATAAAATACGTTTCATAGGAGGATGTGGAATTTCTCTCACAATCAAAACAATCTATAATTTAGCTCTGGCCTTCACTAACAAAAAAACATTTTGTTGAATTGGACACATTTTTCCAATCTCTATTGACTGACATGCAATGACTGGGACTGATGGAAGAATCTGCGAGGAATTAACTAGGAGTAGAGAAATAGTCCTATTTTTAAAAGACAGCATTGTCATAAGAGGCCAACAAGAGTCACAAGGGTTTGTCACTTTGCTGAAGGCCATTCTCTAAAGATTTTCCAAGGTGTAAAAATGCTGCTGCCGGAGTACTGACTGGAAGTATTGCTGATATCATGTCTACCTATCCTCTTAATATACTCTGTCCAACAATATAAGTCTCATGAAGAAAGGTGTTTTAACGCTAATTCAAAATAGCAGAGAAACATGCATTCTTGTACTCAGGAGGGGACATTGACAGAGGATTAATCAAAAAGTACACAGTAAAAGTACTTCATAGTACTTGTGGGAGTAGTTTCACTAGTACTGAGCCCAACAGTGTCAATCTCACGAAGAACTAATGGCAAAAATCATTTTTTTCCCTCATCAAACTTAGCAGAAGTGGCTTGATTTTGTTCTCAGGAGGGGACATTGACAGAGGATTTTATTTTTAAACAACACACTAGAAGTACTTCATTGTATTGTGGTAGTAGGTGTAAGACTACTGAGTCCAGCAGTATCAATATCATTAAGAACTAATGGTAAAATTGTCTTTTTATCACTCATCAAAGATAGCAGAAAACATGCATTATGTACTATGGAGGGGACTCTGACAGAGGATTACTAAAAAAATACACAGTAAAAGTACTTCAATGTATTGTTAGTAGCAGGTTTACTAATACAAAGTTAAACAGTATCAATATCATTAAGAACTAATGGTAACATTTTATTTGTATCACTCTTCAAAGATAGCAGAAAACATGCATAGGCTACTATGGAGGGGACTCTGACAGAGGATTACTCACAAAGTACAACGTAAAAGTACTTCATTTTATTTCTGGTAGCAGTCAAACTAGTACCGAGTCCAACAGTATCAGTTTTATTAAGAACTTATGGTAACACAAATTTCGTATCAATCATCAAATATAGCAGGACAGGCTGATTTGAAAAAACAACGCGAGAGACGGCTGAGTTGACCGCAGTGCAGAATCGCTGTATAGTTTAAATCTCCTAACAATGTTGTCCATTTTAGACATAGGCTTATTATATTTACAGCCCTTAATAACATTAGTTTTCTGGGCTCAATGTGTGTCTTGGCCGTTTTCGTTGTGATCGCTAAATTCACCTTGTTTCCCTTTGTTTATAATATTATCACCGTTCCTAGCACACGAGTGCTTTTGTTTTGAAATAACTTCCGTGAGTTTCGCCCCGCCCCTCGCTCCAACGACCATTAGACCATTTAGTAAGGTAAAAAGCAAAAAGCAAAAAGGCCTCTCAAACGCTCTTCCGTTTACGTGTTTAATAAAGAAAAACAATTGGACGGTAGATACACGGATTGAACACCAACATGTTTGCATTGTCGGGCAAATGCATCTTTGATTGCAAACTGTCGGGAAGGGAGGGGCTCTCCATCTCCAGCTGCCGTGTTTGCTCCCAGCTGGGAAAACGGAATGGGGTGGTTGTGTTTCAGGTGCAGTTTAAGGTTGGTCGTATTGCTAGTTTTTGTTGCTACCTTTTTAAAACAAATGCGACACACCGCCCGGCTCATTCAAGTCCGTAGGTTCGCCTCGTTGATTTGGCTTAAATCCAAAATATTCCCACACCGGAGATGGAGTTAGGTTTTGCAACCAATTGCATTTAACTTCAAATTCCCCTTGAGTAAGTCACACGTTTTCTCCTGCTTGTCTCTATATTATTCATTCGGCTGCTACACTGCTGCACGTGGAGTGTCCTGACCTGGCTGTGTGTGTGAGCCCCGCCCCTCACGGCGCGCCTGGCCGGCAGCCACAGCACGCCTGGCTAAAATGCTGGTCACATGTAAACAGCAATTTATCGAGGTCAGAAAAGTTATCGAGTTCATTTTTATTTATCGTACGATAAGTCAATTTATTGCTTATAGCGACAGGCCTACCTACAGATGTAGCACCTCATTTCGGACAGTTTGAAACGCCGGGGCCGTGTGGCCGGCACGGGGTCTGCCCTCGCTGAAAGGAAAACCTCCAGCGTGACTTGAGACCGCCCCCTTGATAAATAAATAAAATTATAATGAAGCCAGCTGCAATGGATCATTGATCCACCAGGGGGTGCAGTGGGGTTCCACACTGGAGCTCATGTGAAATAAACTCGGATACAGTAGATTTATGTCTGGTACTATAGCGGATCTTTGTTAAGATCCATATGTCACGGATAGGATCATACTCTGTGCTAAATAAGAGACATGTAATAATTTACAAAACATCACCATGTTTTTATTTAACAAAATAATGTTGTTTAATCCACGTTGGCGTTAGTACAAAACCATTGCTATGTTTTTTTGTCAGGAAATGCAGACCGGCTCATACAAACGATTTTTAATCATCATCCTCACGATCATTTAATGTATCATATGTTCGCCGAATTGACATGAAAGCACTAATAAATGTGGTTTAATCCACGTGAGTTTACAACTAAATAATGGGTTTGTTTTTATATCACATCAGACGGGAGGAAATACAGCCCGGCTCTCGATTTGTAATCCTAATTTAATCATCATCTTCACCACGATCATTTATGTTTATGTTCGCCGAATTGACATGAAAGCACTGACAAATATGAATATACTGTAGTCAACTTCATTAAAACGTTATTAACGTGCCTAAACTCAGTAATTCACTAAAAATAGGTTTATATTTTAATGAAGCCTCGTCATCTCCCCACGGGCAAACAATAATATGTACAGTGTTAATAGTTTACTGTATTATTAGTGTTTAATATTACTGCTATAACAATCACACATTGAGTTCATTGTGCAATTCGTTGCCGTAACAACAATGTTAAAATCAGACGTTTTTCTTTTTTTAAACAGTCTGAGGCCCCGCTCACACGGGACCGTTTGCGTTTATGCACAGTATGCGCATTCAAAAAAGTCTTCCGTTCACATGCATTAGTTTCATTTAACGTGTCTGTTCAAACGAGGCCGCTGGAAACGTTTAAGGAGTATATTGGGCGTTAACAATTCTGGTTTGCCTTTTATAATATTATTTCATTCAAGAACCCCTTGTGCGTTTAATTAACACAGCTATTTTTGATAGTTGCTACAGCAGTGAGCAGGAGAGGTGGGGCTATCGCCATTTTTTCAGGAAATATTCGTATAGAGGTGATTACACGGACTCGGTTGACCCCCCAGAGCGTTTCGTTTGCAAATCTATCCACCTTGGGACCCGTTATCGTTTGTGGGGTCAGTTTCTATCGGCCTCGTGTAAATAATAGGGCTATACGCACGCGAAAACTATGCAGATACAAGCAGTTTTCTCTCCTCGTGTAACGGCGCCTGAATGAAACGGCAGCTCTCAGGCAGCTGTGTGTTTACACACCTAATGGCCCATCAGCCACAGCTCTCTCCCCCCCCCCGATCTTTCTTCTCCAGCAGTTAAAGTGGACCTATCATGCTATATTATAATAATATAGTGTAGGACCATACCTATATAAGGCATATTTATACTTTTTTTTTTTAAAATACCAAACAGATCATGCATTTTAGCCATGCCTCATTTCGCTCAATTTGCACTTTTTTACCCGTTTTTGCAAGGGCTGATTCTGTGAGAACAGCACCACCTACAGGCCTGGCATATGTACTACAGCGTCTCCAGCGCTTTCGAACGGCATTGGCCGTGGCTGTCTCCTCCTGATTGGTGGAGTTGGCCCAATAGCCGTAGCGCCACTTTCCTGACGTCAGTAAAGTGTTCAAATCTGGATCAGTTTTTATCAGATCCGTTGCAGCCCCTTTTTTAGAGATTTGGGTATGGAGGAAAATAGAGAGGGTTGTGTTTTCTGACACTTGGTGAGTTCCCTGGAACACCGGGGACACATATTCATGTATACAAGACGTACAAAAGTGCATTTTGCATGATAGGTCCCCTTTAAATGAAATCTGACGGCAGGCAGGCAGCTCTGATCACCTAATGATAAATGCGCCACACCTAATCGCCGGCCATTCAGCCACAGCTCCCTCTATACAAATCAAACTGTAGACGGTGTGAAAGCGCCTATTGTTTTAAATAATGGTCGGAATGTGAGCCTTCTCAATTACCGTGGGACAGCAGAGAACTCGAAACAAAAATGTTCAATCAATAAAGTAACATCTTATCTTATCTTATCTTAATAATATCTTCATATTAATAATAATAATAATAAATCATACAGTATGTGTCCGAAAGGGAGCAGGAGGAAGCAAACACCAAAAAAAATATTACAAAAAATATACTGCATATTAAAGCAAACAATTGTAAAGGTAAAAGTATGAGCATAAAAAATAAAGAAGTGTAAACATTTACATTATTATTATGATTATTTAAGGCGAGACACGGCAGGCAAACACATCGTTTTTCAAGCACTTGTCAATTTTGAGATTTTGATTCTATAACATGTTTTCTTTCAGGCTTTTGGAAGGAAAACGTACAAAATACACATTTAAGTGTTTATTTTACTATAGTTTGTCTATTTGCGTCTGTAGATTTCTCCTAAATTCACCAAAAGTTAGCATTCTAACGTAACATAAAGTACCGCGACCGCTGTTTGCACCATGTCATCAGAGGTATTGTTGGAAAGCTCCGTCTCTCCTGCACAATCACATCGGATCCAAATATGGTCATTTCCTTTGTATCAGCAACCAATCGTGAAAGTACAAAGGGGTCTTAAACCAAGAAACAAAATCTCATTCGCTGGTGTCAATGTCTGACAACGTGATTCGTTCAGATGCGTCACGTGGTGTGCTAAAACACTTCCTGGTTAGCTTTCCGCTAGAAATTTAAATCTCAAAATGGCAAAAGAACGGCGAAAAAAACGTTCACAGAGAAGACGACAACAATTGTCACTTGCACGAAGCAAGGTTATACAAAAAACAAATGACCCCGAACATGAAATACCTTCACGGAGTGCGTCGTTGCACAAGCTGTCATCCAAAGAACAGGAGGGTTTAGCTAGCGCCACACTGCAATCTTTAAAGGTTGTTTTCTCATTTGCATATTTAAGAAAACTTGTTTCAGAAAACTTGTAATACAAAAAACAATTGCCTTATTGTAAGTAATTGACTGGATAAATTTCTAGCTGATATCTTTAAGTTAAAAAAATTACCCTATTCACCTGGGGTGTCTCGCCTTAATATATAAAGATTATATATTATTGAATTGCAAGATTAGATATACTTTATTTGATCTAAAATATTGATGTTTTTTCGTTATACTGTAGTAGCCTGTGAAAACCATAACAAATATGTGTTCAAATGCTCTTCACCAAAACACAACTGAAGTACTGAAAGTCCATGAAACTTGTCTTTCTGTATTTGTGAATGAAGCGCCATCTCATGGTTAAATCCTGAAATTGAAAATCTGGCAACGCCCTCTTGGAAAATAGTGGGAGGGCTTAACATTCCCAGCCACTGGGATCCCTAGGGTTTTTGGCAGGAATCTGTTGGCTGGAGTCCTTTCTAGAGTGCTACATCTGTATAATGCCATTAGGTTATTGGTTATTTTTCAGATGAACGCCCAGGTACTTGTAAAATGTTCTCGATGTTCACTGGTGTTGGGGGAGTGTGTTGGCGCCGTCTAAAATCCACCACCAGCTCTATGCTAGTTAGCATAACTAGCATAGATACCTGCAGTTTCTATGTGCTGGGTCCTGTACTATTCTAACATAAAACGTTGGGGTACTGTGCTGGCAACTAGACCATAAAGAGGTCGTAGAGATAGAAACTGTCATTATGGTATATTTGTGATCTGTCAATAAAGCTCCATTTATGTTATGTAATTACTCTCTTTCACTGAATCCTTACAGTGATCATTTTATTATTATGATATTAACTTACAGCATTAAGAGTGTAGAGATTTTACGTAGCCACAAGGCTCAGGGGAGTGATGCTTCATTCTCCGTTTCTCCGGGCTCCAAAACAGTCCGTGCTCTTACTGGAGATCTGCCAGCCTCTAATTAACACACATTCCTCCAGTTTTAAAGAAGCAGCATGTGCAGTTATTAAGCCTTCAAGCAGAACCAATCAGCCAAACACAACTTAATCAGTGAGAAAAATTAGCTAATATTTTAACTGTAATGTTGTGCATAGAGCTGTGAGCCGGTCCCCTCAGATTACGCCTCAGCAGATCATTTTGGACGGTTGGTTGAGGCGGTATCCAGACAGCCTGGAGCAGAGAGCCACTCTGAGGGGGCTGATCACAGGGATCAGCGGTGTGGAGCAAATCGTTTAATCCATCCATGCTCCCCTGATAAATTGTACTAAAGTTTTTCGTTGCACTAGTAATCCTACACTTGGTCGGCACCTTCTCCTCTACTCCTATCAAATCCATACCATGGCTGCAGGGTTTAAAAGAAAACTGAGCTCGCTACAGGGTGACCATGGGCATTCACCTGCATCCTCCAAACCAAAAATCTGATGCCCCTGAACTCTATATGGGCATTTTAAGACGTGAAAAGCATTTATGAAAGCTATGACACACTCATAGCCAGAAATAGCTCATTCTTTGCATTACATGTATTAAGCTTAAAATGATCATATATTAGATTTTACATTTAGAGATTGAGTGATATTTTAAAAGTAGCACATTTTGTCAATCTGTAATATGCTTGAACATTTGAACATTGACATTTGAACAATTTAAATGATGACGTTAAAATGGTTTAAATGTTAATGTTGAAAATTATCAAAAATAACTTTGTTTAACCCTCTGAGACCCACATAGGACATTTCCGTTTTTGTATATTTTTGTGTTTTGCCTTATAAATTGTCATTTCTTTGCAGTATAATCAAGTTTTCCACATCCCAGAAATCAGCACAACCTCAGCTAATGATATATGTCACTCATTAGAGACTTATACTATAATAGGGGATATTTGCCCATAAATAAAAAATAAATAAAAAACGGAGCTTGAATCTTTTACTTATTTCATTAAAAAGAACTGCTAACCATAACATTGAAAGAAACATCCAACAGAGAAAATTGCACACATTTATTATCATTGTATCAGAACTGATTAGAAGATTCTAACTTATTCTGTTCATTAGTTATGCCCATTCTTTCGGGCAGTGTCCATGGGCGTTTTATTGCGAGGAATTGTAATTTTTTGTCAAGACTACACATGATATATATCATGTCCACAATCACACATGGCATGCTGAGCAGATTCGTCTGAATTTTCATCAACATCGTCACCTTGAACAATCAGCTCCAAAGCCTCAGCTGTAGTAAACTTCCTTGCCATACCTCAGTCTACTTTGAAGACACTAAAAGAACGTATTCCAACTTTTATTTAGTTTTCGCGCGTGGAATTATACCGGCTCTCGTTTCAGTACACATAACAACGGAACTGACAGGCAACCCTCTGAATCAGACTCCGATTGGCTGTCACTGCACTCAGAGTGTCTGATTCAGAAATGTGACTCTTACACTCTTTATGTCACAAACAAAGATGGTGGATGAGAATAGATCTTTAAAACGATAAGCAATGCGCCAGAATCAAGGTGAGATTATCCGCATCTTTTAAAACTTTACGCACATTCGTTTCACCAAAATAAGTAAACGCCTCTCAATTAAAAACTGAATGGAGTTGTTTATTGCCGTTTCTGTAGTTTAAGAGGAAAAACACTGCATGTCTCTGGCTGACACAGCTGAGAAGTTATGACGCTTTGAACACAACGTGATATTTGGGATCGTATACGGCCCCGTGGGTCTCAGAGGGTTAAAACAAAGTTAAAGTGCTTCTGTGATAATCTGTGATCTACTAGCGTGTGTTCGTCTTAATCCAGGATACTAAAATCCATTGCTTTTGTCTACAGCCACATACTGTATCAGTGTTAGCGTTCTCTTAAAGCTCCCATGTCATGCTTTTCCGGTTATTACCCGTCCCCTTGTGTGTTATGAAGGTTTTTATGCATGTAAACGGTGTGCAGAGTCAAAACCCTCAAAGTACACCCTGTAGCGAGTAAAACTCTAACACAGAAAATACCTCCCCAAAACGCCTCGTTGGAGATACGTCACTGCCCATTTGAGTCTTCCATTTAGTTCCGGGTACGGCCTGATGTCATGCGGTACCCGGAACGAAATGGACCAATCCCGAAGAGCTATGGTCACACCCAGCGGCGCTGGCCGCACCCTCTGCCAGCCTAACATTTACTGTTGGAAGCTCTGGTTCAGTTCACAATCATCCAGTCATGCCACTGCCAAGGACCTGTTTCCTGAAATGTGAGGAGAAATCTGAGCTGTTTGTCCTACCGACGGAAGAACCACGACGAAGTCAGTGGTTGAAATTTCTTTTTAACACTGTTCCTTCAGAGGTTCGAAGAACCGGCATTTCACAGACGAAAGCTTCCAAAACATTGCCCAGTTTGAGGCCGGATATGCACAGCTTGTTTGGACCGTTTGGAGCAGGGGAAGATCCGGGTACACAACCTGTAAGTTTGCATTGTTATTTGTGTATTTATCAAACAAGACTGTTTAAATGTGTAAACTGTGTTGGACTGCTAAGCCATTGACACAGTGCTAACTGTGCTAACTAAGTTGCTAGCGTTTCCATATATCAACTCTAATATCAGCAGATGGCCTTGCATACATGTATCTCATAGCAGGTGAATGTCTGCATTCACACACAAAATACCTATTGACAGTATACTCCGGGTGATTTGCCGTGCGGTCAGTCGCGAAACGTAATTACATTATAGCTGGCGTAGCGTGTATGCTACCGATCTAACCCACGGAGCTAGAGCTAGGTTTGGTCGGAAAAACATTTTTGTTATGCTACGTTGCTAGCGTTTAAATATATTAACTACAATGTCAGCAGATGGCCTTACATGTTTGTCATGGCAGGAGAATGTCTGCAGTCACACACACGGAATACTCATACATTATACTCCGGGTGATTTACCGTACATTGTGACAGTACATATACTGCATGTATAGCTAACGAGGCTAGCTGTATGCTAGCGCAAAACAATGTATTCATGCAAGTTACATTGTATGACCGAACGTAGCAGAATACCCGTATACGATTGCAATTATAAACACGTTATTGCTAGCCTAATATGAACCACTAGCTTTTGTTCATAGTAGTTTTATTACACTGCATTATAGTTGCCTTTCCTCCAAGCTAACGTTCATATCGTGTTAGCTACCAAGGTAAACAAAGCTAGGTTAGCATATTAGCAGGCAAGCTGTTCATTACACTCCTACCACAACTACTACTAACGAATCTAAAACAACTAAGTTTCTCTAATATTTTGTGATTTGCATTTGATTTCGTCCAGCCAGATCCTGGCGGACAATCCATGACGGGGACGGGACTTCTACTACTACTGAGGCCTCGCGCTAAAAGGCACCGGCTGCGCCCAGGCAAGATGCGAGGAGGAATGGATGATATACCGTGTATATATGTATATTTATGTTCATTTTGTACATTTCTAAAAATAAAGTTTAATGGAAATACTTAGTAGGCCTATCCTTTCTTCCCTGAATTATTTGCTCCTATAACATATCATTCATATATAGCAAACCATGATTTGATTTCTCATCAAACAGTAGTAGTTTATTACAGGTAAAAATAACTTACTCTTTGTTATGACCGGCTCGTAGGCCACAACGGAAAGGCAAGGAGACATACACGAGTTTACAAAACCACGGCACATTTATTGTGGTAAATGCGGAGATAGGTGGTCGGGGAGAGAATCGCCGGGCCGCTGGGATTAATAGCACCGGCTACGGAGGTGTCCGTGATCGCGCTGATTACCCTCTTCAGCTCCACCCCACCGTAAGCCCTGCAACACACCTGCACAAAGGCCCTGGGGCCGTCACACTCTTCTATAACAACAGTTGTAGGTTCAGTTCGGTTAGTTAGCGTATAAAATATCAGCTGTACCGATGCCATTATTACACTGATGTTCCCCGAAAAAAGCGGGCGGAGCCTCTCTGGTGGTTGACTAATCAGAACAGAGTGGCCGAGCTGACCAATCGGAGCACACTAGGCTCACAGGGAGGGGGGGGCAAGAGCTCCAACGAGTCGTTTAGTGGAGAGAGTGAATACTGCTGAATACACATGCTTGACAGAGATGCTGTATGCGAAACCAATGTGAGTTTGGAATATTGCACAGTATAAATCTATTTTAGTATACCTCAACAATGTAATTATGATCAGTGGAAATGGCCATGACATGGGCCCTTTAATACATCCATGGGTATTACACTTTGACTTGAGGAAAAGTTGTCGCTGATGAAACGCCATTTTTACTCTTGTGATCTTTTCTCCCCATCTGAAAGGGGCGTAACAAGTGCACTGATGATCCCCTCTACAATCTAGAATTACAGAAGAGGTGACAATATGTAATCATTGAAGTGAAAGTCTCACCCCCTCTCAGGCTCTGTCTTCACTGCCTGTCCCTATCTCTGTGACTCACCCTTTTCTCTCCTGTCAGTGTATTAGAAATAGTTTAGTACAATTACATACCTTTATTAGTGTGAATGCTGTGCAACAGCATTCCACTATTGTTCTTCTTTTTCTTTAATCTTCTTATTATTATTATTATTATTTAGTGCGAATGCTGTGCAACACGTTGCGGCAATTAGCTAACATTAGCTGCAAAGTGGCGGTAAGAATGGATGTATGGTTAGGCAGGGATAAACATACAGCTACAGGTACTGTCACTGCGGAACCGGCTTTACAAGAGCCCAGTTAAAGAAACGGAAAAGCTTCCAGGACCAAACACCAGCAGATCAGTCAGAAATACATTTCTTGGATGTACTTGTTCATCTGAGGATCCACCGCAGCCGCAGTGGTCTTTCTTTGTCATGAGCACTGCGGTGTATTTATCTACACTATGGAATCTTCCAACAGAGAGAGTTTTAGCTGGCTCTGGCAGAGTTTCTGTCAGCATGATGTATTTCTCTTTCAGTGTTTTAACACAATTAGTTCCCCAGCTGGTAAATGTGTTAGGGCCTAAAACTTGGGTGTCTGCATAGTTTGCTTTTAATGCCTTGTTAATATAACAGAATATTAACAGTTCAATAAAGTATAAGATAAAGACTCAGTTAAAAAATAATTGTAGGTATCAGTGCGACATTACATAAATCATATTAAGGATTACTAGTAATACATTTTTGTCCAAATACAAATGAGTATACAGCATAAGTGAACAAAGTGTCATGGTGACTTATGCAATTATGATTTGTGGAACTAGCTTGACTGTAGCTGTTTCTGTTAATGAACTTTCCAGAGTCTTATCAAGCATCAATTTCTTATGCAATAAGGTTTAAATAAGCAGCAGTACCAACTCATATTGCCATCTCATTGCCTCTCTCTGCCAGTCCACTGACACACACTATCAGCTGAATGGAGCCTGCTAGGAGCTGGTCCATGGAGGTTATAATAGGCAGAGGGAGGGCTGTCAGGGGGCTGTGAGGGGGATGATGTGGGAGGGCTTGATGCGTCAGAAAATGGAAGAGGGAGTAAGTACGTGAGGGGGGAGTGGGGGGGGTGTAAGTCTTACAGCACTGGTTAAACGAGTTCTCCGAGTTTCCTCTGATCAGACAGAGATGGTGACAGGCTCAGTGTAGGGAAAAGCTGAATCTCACCGCTACACAAAGACATGTGGTTGTACTCCCCTTAAGCCCTGAGCCTGTTTTTCCAACACAGTCTCACTCCCTGATCGTCCAATAGCGACGCTTGGTCAGGGTCCTATGGCGTGCAGTTGTGACACACCGAGTCCCCTTCAGCTTCAGAAACGGACGCAAAGAGCTTTCAACTGATTGCAATGTATTCCCATCGGCGGCGGTATTTGACGCTCAGGGAAGCACCGCATCCGTCCATGTTGGCGGCAGTTACGCAGCGTCCACACGGCGGCGTGCGTTGAAGCTTGCCGGCGGGCGTGTCTGAAGCTCGAACAACAACCAATCACATGAATCTCCTGCACAGGACACACAAGCTCGCGGTTTGATTGGCTAGAGCTTGTACTGGCATATGATTTGATTGGCTGACGCTTCCGTCGAAGCTTCAAAAGTTGAATATTGCTCAACTTTTGAAGCGAGCAACGCGAGCAAAGCGAAGCGACGCTCCCCCAATGCAGTTCGGCAAAGTGTGACGTCACCCCATTCAAAGTGAATGGGCAGAAGCGTTGAAGCTTCAACGCACGCCGCCGTGTGGACGGGCCAAAGGCAATGTGAGCATCCATTCCCATTGGATAACGGAGAATTTTACACCCGGAAGTAAGTATTCCCCTTACTGTCGATTGATTTTTGCGCTTTGCTCGACAAACCCCGTGATTAGTCCTCAAGCTCTGTGATTGGTTGACCTCCGACTGTATTCCATATGAAAAAAACGTTTCGTAAAAGATAAATCATACTTTATTCACCTAGTGCTTACTTTACTCTTTGAAAGTCATCACATAAATGCATTGTAATAAATGGTTTGGCTGCATACACATCTGGCTTAATTAATTAATCTAGGCCTACAGAGATTGGGCCTCAGAATAGACCGGAAACTATTCTTTTATCGTTCTGTTTTAATTTCACAATAAAGTTAATAGTAATATTTTGTTTGATGTTTTTTTTTTTTATTAAATAACTATAATAATAATAACTTATTGTGTAACCACTGTAAACGTGACAGTGTTTAACCCGCACCACCTAGTGGTTAAAGCACGTTATTACACGTTTAGAGTAATTGCAATGCAGGTTCTTACAAAATAGGAGGAAAGTAGAAGGTCAATGAGAGAAATATAGAATAGAAAATCTATAGATAATGATAATGATATCTAGACTAAAACAGTTTAGTGCCGGATGTACAAAGATATTAATAGGAGGATGTGCAAAACAGACAAACTAATTAGGCTTTATTTAAACATGAAATAATACTTTAGGTTAAGGTCTTCTTTTAAATACATGTAAGCAAAAAGCTTTGGGGGTATCTATATTAAGCCTGACAAAGTACTTAACGTCTAATATATTGCATGGTTTGTTTTGGGACTTGACAATCAACTTTCCTGCGATGTTAACTATGTTGAAGCACTTATTTTAACCGATATTATACATATTTATTATACTCTTATAAGATGTATGTAGATAGAATAAGAAATGTGCAGAATATGACAGTTTAATGGTGGAGGTACACAGATATCGATAGATCTCTTGTTGAGGAACCTGTGACCCAAGTTTGTCATCATTGCATAACTACACCATAGTTGTGTATATGATATTTCAATAAACCTTTGAAAATCTTGAAATCTTGAAAGGGATGTGCAAAATAGCCATTATATACAGTTTTTAATTAACTATTAGAGAATAACGAGTAATGAATATACTTTATAGGGATCTGCAGATACATTTTTTGTCTTCTCAAGCACCCACTACCAAATATCTCTCCTGATTGTTTGCACTTGACAATCACCTTCACTGAATTTTACTCAAGTGTAACTAAAGCCTGATTTAAGGGTTGTTTATATTTCACATCATTAATCAGAATCTGTAAAGTAACTAAAATAAATGTAGTGGAGTAAAAATACCAGGCTAACCTTAACCTGTTAAGCCCTGTTATGCTGTTTTTTTTTTCTGTGTCTCAGTGCATCTTAACATTTAAAAACGTATTCATGTGTCATACTCACTTAACGGGAAGAAACTCAGCTAACTGACGATACGAACCATTTTTACCGAAACAAAGCACAAGTCTCACAAGAAGCGTCTAAATGAGCCCTGAGCGAAAAAATGCTAACATACTTAAAAACGCTGCTGAAGGTTAATCCATAGGTTAATCCAATTTGTCTGTCACTTTGAAATGATTACTGATAATCCATCATTCCATTTTTATGTCAATAACGGAGATTTAATATTAGCTGCTACAATAGCTACTAGAGTGTATGACAGCTTCCGGTTCCGGGGTATTCTGGCTACGCATCACTCATTCACCAATGGGTAATGTTTAGATGGATTTTAGGAACTTCCCCTCGATTCTATTGGCTCTAACGGTTAAAAAGAGATGTCAATCATCAAAATTGAACGAGGGGGGCCAGAGATATGGAAAATGCACCCAAATGACCCCAGAAGTGTTTTTTTTTTTCTAAATCTCTTTAAAAAGGTCAAATTACACTTGTTTTGCATCAATCTTGATACAGAGTACTTATTATATGTTATAGTTTGGATTCCTAAAGCTTTTAGTCTACTAACCCATCATCCAAGGGTAGTTTTCACTATGTGTGAAACACAATTGAAAAACATTTTTTTACTATGTTCAATCTGAATTTACATTCAAATTAAAAAAAATCTATATTGATTCTGACTTTTTTTTACATCCAACTCACAGGTTTATCATTGCTTTGAGAAAAAAGATTATGCATTTACGCCTTTTAAAAGGGAAGATATAGTCATTTGTTCTGGGCATGTCATTTTCGAGCCTGAGACCTGAAAAACAGGCTCAGGGCTTAACAGGTTAATTAATACTGTTAAACTTATGAAAAGCTTCCTGGTCTACTTTAGACCAACTCTTGGTCTTCAAAACAAGAATACCTGGCCTGGAAAACTCGGAGTACGCGGAACTGCAGCATCGGATGATACTTCTTCCAGGGTTTAGTGCCATACAACAACACACACGTTATTATTTTCAATAGGTATACTGTAAAAAGATTCAAGCAGCTTTAACTGCAGCAGCGGATCATATTTTTCCGAGAGTTCGGAGTGTTTAATATTATTTTTCGTTTGGTATAACTTAGTGAATCAAAAATTCAAGCAGCTTTAAAGCAAATGATAAAACCACTCAGTTTTATCATTAAAGACACTTTTATCAGAGCGGTTATAAAAAGATCTTCTTATCTTGAGATACATTAATTCAAATGAACTCACATCCACATGTATGTAAGATTCATTATAGATCTGATCAGCGCCTGTTATTCACTCACACACAATTTGTTCTATGGCTCAGTATCGAAGCTATTCAGTGACAGCAAAGAGAATAATGATGTCACCTTTTACCTCTTCCTTTATCTGCCTGTTCTTTCCCCATGATGGGAACTCAGGCTATCACACATTTACTGACAAATTGAGTTATATTAGCGTGTAAGAAAATATATGCAAGGCTGTCTTCATTTATTTAAAAATACAATAATGCAGCAAGTATAAAAGCTGAGTGAAAAACAGTGTTTCCAACAACACTCCCAGTACAGTGGGCTTCACTGTAGCCACACCACTAATCCACAAAGCCTGAATGATGACCTTCCAGAACTCCCACTGCGGTTTCAATTTCACTGCGGAGAATGGCAATGCCATAAGAGAAAAAAGAGAATGCATGAAAATTCAACACACACTCACTCACATCACACACATGAGTATTGCGCAGTGCTCTCTCTTGGGAAGGGAGGCAGTTCCACTTTAGGGAGCTGTGAAGGCCGGCTCCACAGGGGGAGTTCTGAACAGAGGGGGGGGCGGCTGCATACAGATCACTGCTGCTGGACAGGTGTGTGTGCAGAGAGGCTGCTGGACAGGTGTGTGTGCAGAGAGGCTGCTGGACAGGTGTGTGTGCAGAGAGGCTGCTGGACAGGTGTGTGTGTTAGTGTAAAGGGAAGAACATGCTACCAGCGCACCACAGATAGTGTTTTCAGAGAGAAGACCTGCAAGCTCCAGAACACAACACATATCCAGAAATGGCAAAAGTTCACAGATCCTTCACTCAAGTAGAAGTACAGATACTCATGTTTAAAAATACCTGAGGTGGGAGAAGTTCTCAGATATTGTATATAAAGTAGAAGTACCAGAGTTTAGGAATACCCTGTTACATGTAAAACAATCTGCAATCAAAATGTTAATAAGTAGTATGAGCATCAAAATAGTTTTGTAGTCATTGTTGTCAAAGTGTCATTGTACAGAATAATATTTCAGTCAGACAACTCACGTGTTTCTTAATATGTTTATTAGAAGCAGCATATAGTTTGAGTTTGGCGTCTAGGCTCGGGCCTCATCACTCCACAGATTTACAAAGAACATTGAGTGATGATTAGATAACTATCCCCCGAGCCTACAGGTGGAAGCTGGGGTGGTGGTGGGGCAGGCGAGCAGCAGCAACATGAAACACAGCAGCAGGAACATGAACGTAGCAATAGCAAGTGAACACAGCAGCAGCAGCATAGCGAGGCAGAGGCAGGAAGACCTGGCAGCTTCAATAGAGCGGCATGTTTAGGAGAATGTGTTTGGTTGGTTGTAAGAGGGACGAGGTGCGTCACGTGTTAATGTATCATTGGTGCTCGAGTTGACTGCCTGAACTAGCTCGCAGGCTTCGCCCCAGTTCAGTCAGACAACTCACGTGTTTCTTAATATGTTTATTAGAAGCAGCATATAGTTTGAGTTTGGCATCAAGGCTCGGGCCTCATCACTCCACAGATTTACAAAGAACATTGAGTGATGATTAGATAACTATCCCCCAACACCGCGTGGAGATTAGATAACTCACCCCCAACACGGCATGGAGATTACATACCTATCCCCCAAAACTGCGAGGACTGAGAGCCTGACGCTGCTGATATTAGCCTGATAAGTAGAGGGCCTGGCGAAACTGCCACGTGGCCATTCCCCCTAAGCACCGTGGCTTTGCGGGGAATATACTACCTATGACTACCTAGTGAACCTGCTATGTGAAGGCCAGGGAACAGCCCGAAAAGCCATCCCCCTTAAGCACCATGGCTTTGAGGGGAATATACTACCTAGTGACTGCTATGTGCATGACATAGCACTGGTAGGCAGAAGATGACTGACAGCCCAGGACTCCTGGGTTGAGGTAGCAGATAGGGCACTGCGGTTGCGCACATCTTCAACAGTGATGGGAATAGCGATCTGGGGGCAGGCCGCAGCTTGGCAGAGATCACGCAGCCTGGAGGAGAACTTTGATCTCGTCAGGGGTTTGCAGCCATCGAATCAACATGGGTGCTGACCCATGTGTCAGAGGGCAATGATGCAGGACGTTCAGCATGGAAGATAAAGGACAAAGAAAACAGTGTTAGTCTTAGCGATGATTTTTCAAGTTCCTTGAACAAAAGTATCAGACTTTGAATGTTACGGCTTTCAAACGTCAGCTACTACAGTAACCAAATGTAAATGTAAAACCTTAAACGCCATTAACGTCACATATGTATGCCACAGAAGGTCTCTGTGATATCTGCTTTCCCTAGCCATGCACATACCCCTATTGACTTAATCGTCTGCCGGCTTCATCTACAGCAGCTTGGAAACAGGAAAGCTCTTCAGGAGTTAAGCTATTAATACTCTTGACGGAAGAATCATGAGGAGCTAACAGATCAATAAAAATACTTTGCTAGAATATTTCCTCGTTGCACTTGGGCGCCTATCATGATTCTAAACTCTTTAATAGCTGCACATCTAATAATCCTGGCTCCTTCAGCGCAGGTTTGAACAGACATAAGGTGCGTTCACACCGGAGTACTTTGGTGTACTTTTCCCACAATAGTTCATCAGAACTACGATATATTTGCGTTCACACCAAAAAGCCCCAGGAACTAAAGTAGCTCAATTTAGTTCGTCCGACCCGCTTTTCAGTCCCTGCTAGAGAGCAGGGAGAAAGTAGTTTGTACGTCTGATTGGCTGTGCGGAATGCAAACCACGCCCGTTTGACTCTGAATTTTTTGTTGAAAGCGGCCATTGTATTTGCTCTCTTCGGGCAGCGCACCCGAAGACATTCCTTTTGTGAAAGCAGTTATTATAGCAACACTAAATAAATCAATTGGAGCGGTGGAGTGATGAGGATGTGTCTGCGCTTCTGGCGATTTACTCGGAGGACGCATTCAGAAGCTTCTACTGAATGCAGTTTCCGTGGCTCGATCAGCAAAGTTAGCAGACCTGGCAAAGTAATGTCGGGACGGCTACGAAGGTAAATTAAAATACATGCACTGCACTGTTTTAATCTGTTTTAATCTGCACAATACTGGTCTTAGATGTACTTTTATTTGCTCAGTAGATCGAGCTAGCCATGCTAGAACTTGCTAACGTTAGGTCCAAGCTGGCTAACAACATCTAGCTAGCTAGCTATTCTCATCCATGCCCGCTATGAACACGTTTTGACTTGTGAATAAGTGTGCAATGTTCTGTAATTTGCTTCACTAACTCATGGCACTAATCGTGTGTTTCAGGCGAGGTGTTTCTCTCAGGATTAGAAACTAGTTTTCCCCTCCGGGATAAAACGATAATATAACGTTAGCAATTAGCATGCTAGCTGGACATAATGCTACCTCTGTGGCTACACTGAATGCATAGAGGTAAACAATAGATTGTAGTTGCTATAATTTCAAGTAATTTGCAACATTCATTCTACATGTTAATGGTAAAAGCTTAAACAGTTGATTACCTGCATGCCACAAAAACTGATATTTTTGCACATTTAAGTAGAAATGTAATTGAAATTCTATTTACTGCCTAAACATTGTTCCTTGTCATAGTATTATTCTAAATAGTTTGACCTTGTTTCCTCAGAAGGCTTCTCAGACTACATGGAGGATCCCTCAGAGAAACACAGTTTCCACGTTCAGTTCCCCCCCCGCTGAGAGTAGGCAGCTCCACACCCTGCGCCCGGTCAGCGGACACCATCAGGACTACTATCTGATCACAGAGGATCCCATCCTGACCGCTGCTGCCATACTGCAGCAAACAGGAGGGAACGGAGGTGAAAACACACTTTATACATTTAGATATGTGGAGCACAAAGAAAAGTGTTGAGTTTAACTATAAAAATATTAGGTTCAACTAACCTAATACCGTTATATGAACTTTGCTGTGTTTTCAGCGTAGCTTTGTAAAGGTAACATTTAGCAGCTAAACTGTGGATAACAAGTAAACCACATTGGTTTGTTATTCAATATGGCCGCCAAAAGCTTTTTGAATCATTACATGTCACTTGTTAGACGCTTTTATCCAAAGCTTACCTACTCAATACTGTGGGCAATCCCCACAGGAGCACTTTGGGGTGAAGTGTCTCGGGGACACAACGACATGCTGACTGCAGTGGGGTTTGAACCTGTGCTCCCCTGATCCGAACACCAATGCACTTATCCACTGCGCTACACACGCGTCCCTATCATGTCCTGAGAGCCCTCCATCCCCCAATTGCTAGTGCCTTCACCATTTAAAATGTTAATAGTCAAATCAAAGGTGTTCCTCCTGTTGTGTGCTTGCAGAGACAGACTCAGAGGTGGAGATCGCCCACAGTGATGACTCTGACGTGGGGGGCTCTCTGTTATGGGCTGCTCCCCTTCCGGTATTTGGACAATGTTGTGTCGTTGTTGCGATTAAACTGATCTTGTATCTTGCATATTTCACCTTAGGAAAGTGGGCACGCAATGACAGCTTCCTTGACACCATCATGGCGATGGACCGCCGTGCCATGGTCAGCAAGGAGAATGAGGACCTGCGTGCCAAGGAGATGCACGACGAACGGCTGCTGCATTCACACAAGGCCCAGGAATCGAGGTGGAGCAACAAAATACCTTTCAGGCTGGGCTTCTGGCAGTGCTAAGCGAGCTGATTAAATCCAACAGGCCTTCAATACAAAAATTCAGAAAAACTTGTCGTCGTTGATAAACTGTACAATGACTTGTTGGGAGGCGTGTGGTGCTGTGGTCTGGTGCGTTGGTGTTCGGATCAGGGGAGCACAGGTTCAAACCCCACTGCAGTCAGGATGTCGTTGTGTCCCTGGGCAAGACACTTCACCCCAAATTGCCTACACCTGGGACAGTTCATTTTGTATTATTGTGATTATATATATATGCCACTGTTATTAATACTGACACCTAACTTTGCACTAAGGTGTGTCTGCTGCTGAGCCTACCTATTGTTATTATATATATATATATATATATATATATATATTGCCACTGTTATTATATTGTTTTGATACTACTGACACTTATTGATCTGCTGCTGATAAATAAAAGAGAACCTACATGCACGGCACTAGCATCATGACTGTCTTTGTTTAAACCAGCAACAGTGCAGCGGTACACAGACTAACCTGTGTGTGTGTAACGTAGTTCTTCAGGTGTGTATGCTTAACATGTATGTATTTATCACAGTAAAGATGGTATACAAAAGCTTTTTAAAGAGCTTTCAACCTCATCCCATTGTCTTTAACACACATTTAACATAATAATATACTCATATTAATATACAAATATACAGTATGAGTACTGTTTTGATACTGACATGTAATCTTTGCACTAAGGTGCGTCTGCACTATTGTAATTGTAATTCTGTCGGTAAATAAAAGAGAGAACTAAATGCACTGTACAAAAGATCAGCTTTATTGTCAATTTACAATTTCCATGCTGTTCAGATGCCTCAAGGGCTGTGCACGTGTCTTGCCCCGCGGCGATTTTTTTAGGTTGCGTCTCCCCAACGTTGCTTCCAGGCGAATACAGAGGAGTTGAAACGAGCCCTTGGACATTCGGAAATCTTTGATCCACTGGTGTACGTTTGCACCACCTTCTCCCACCAGGCCGCATATCTGGAAACACATACAAAGACACAAATTAGCCCTACATAACTCCATAAATCCTACATTAGATAGTATTAATGTGATTTAATGAACGTACCATTGCTGTTCTTTGGGCGTGATAACGGTCATCATGCTCAGCTGTCCTGGCGAAACATGTCCATCGCGTGTGATTTCGTCGTCTAATCCTTTTATTAAGGCTTCTTAACCGCCTTCGCCTCCGACTCAGCATTTCTATTGCATTTGAATGGTCGATCTGTATTTGTATTTGTGGCTGAGTTATTGGCTTAAATAACTCGGTTACGAAGCTGTATAACACGACCACCAAAACGTCAACTCCATACCGTGTCTGAGGTCGGAAGGTAAACAGAAGCATACAGCGGAAGCGGAAGTTTTTTTTCTTCTTCTTCTCTCGGTTTTTTGGCGGATTGCAACTTTAAGGTGCATACCGCCACCTACTGTACTCGCCGTGAAGTTGTTTGCGGCCTGCCAGTAAACCCAAAGCAGAAGAAGAAGAAGTGACGTCAGCGGCTCATTTGCCTAATCCACCCCCAGGAACTCATTTTGGTGTGAACGCGATCTGCTTTAGTTCATCAGAACTAAAGAGCTCTCATGAACTAAAGTTCTCATGAACTACTGTGGGAAAAGTACTTGGTGTGAACGCCCCTATTGGTCCCTTTGGGAGCCAGCAAACCTGCTAGGGAACCTTGATTTGGCCTGGTGATAAGGTAATTGACGATCGTCTGTTACGGTGAAAAAGCTTTGGAGAGCTGGCACATCACTGGAGTCGTGCAGCGTGAAGCCTCCTGAGGCTCACCAGCATGGGTGGCCATCTCTGTACAAACTGCACACGTGTGTAAATTACAATTAAGATATAGATAAGACACACATCCAGAATTATAGCATATAGAAGGCTTGAATCCTGTGTCATCTTTGATTCTCCTGGCTGCGAATCAAAGCTCCTGTCTTTGATTCGCAGCCAGGAGAGAGTTACAAAGAGACTAATAGAGTCTCTGAAAGTTCAAATGAGTAATTTAATAAAGTATCGTTGGTTGGAACAAAGCCTGAGACCTGACAAACAGGCTCAGGGCTTAACAGGTTAATACATAGTTAAACTTAGAAGTTGTTTGTCTTTCCTGGAATTAAAGAACACAACATTATCAAAGCTGCTAAAGCTGTATCTATTGCACTTTACTATCATTTCCTAAAAGGGAAGATCATTGCGTTACATCTATCCTGTGTGTTGTAAACCTTTTCAGACAACTTATTTTTTTATTTTGGTGACGATACGACCTCCTGAGGCAGCTGCATTCACAGAGTGCTCAACATGCTGCATCTCTTTGTTATCTTCAAACTGCATCCACCGAACAATCTGAATACTTGTCTCCACCTCCCCAACAAGAACCAAAATCTGACACAGTGTGACATTTCTTTTTTAGCTGTTCTGTCGACATTTCCTACGATCCTCAACAGGCAGTCGGCCTAAATGAATATTTATACGGGACGTTTCTTTGACTATTTATAGGCAAACATGGGCGTTACGTGAATCCTACGGAAATATTTATAAATGAGGCCCCAAGCCACTGATTGCAGATTAACACTAAAGTAACCGCTATATTTTAAAAATGTCAGACGTAGACAGTACAGGTATTTCTGTTAGGTGTAAGGAGTAAAAGTGTTGTCCGAAAAATAAATAGTGGAGTAAAGTAAAGTAACACAAATATTTGTACTTTACTGCTTCCGTGCTCTGCACATATCAGAATACAGTTCTATTTCCTTTTTCAGGTTTGTATAGTTTAGGTTTTTCAAAATGCATGTTGCTTCCTAAAAATCACTTTGTCCTTAATTGCTATCAGGTGTGCCATACAGTTGCTTATTAGCAACGGAAGTTAGTACTAGGCAGTAGCAAGTAGATATAAATAATACATTACAATAATTAGAAATTAATTTGTTTGTTTATCATGACTACCTGCACACATACTGTACACACCAGTGTGTTTCATTAACAGCTGATCTATTGGAGGCTCTGATGTGAAAACATTGTATTTCCTTTTATTATTTTGTGCAAATGGAAAATATTCCTAAATAGGTAAAAGAGTCCATATTGGCCTTTAATGCAGAATATGCATGCATTATTGAGCATGTTTGGTGTTATGTTATCAACACTCTTTTTAAATACAGAGAGATAGTGTGAATCACACCACTCACCCTGGATTGAGCACTAAAGTGCCACAGACCAGCTGATATTGTCAGTTGTATCACTGGCTAACAGAGAGCTCAATATACTGCAGTCTTCTGCATGTTTAGCATACATTAAGAACAAAAGTTGAATTTGTCTCAAGGCTAAAAGCATTCCCATAAATGTGATCATCACCTGCAAACATTTGACCATGGGGCTCTCTGAAAGGAAGAAGACTCGCAGGGTTTACAGTAGGTCATTTGTTAATTGCTGTGAGAGGGAACGAAACTATCCCCAGGGTTTATTTAATTAGTGCTAGGCCTGAGGAGAGGAGCAGCACTACTCTGGCATCAGGGGGGTTCTCTTCTTTGGACCAACAGGCAGTATTTACAGGCTCAATCAGAACAGAGACCTTCCAGACGAAAAATTAGATTTCAAAGGCAATACAGTCGTTTTTGTAATGAAGCTGGAAACTTTACAAAAAAAGCAAGACTCGTATACATTTTTAAATGTTCTAACAGAAAAACCCCAACCTCAGGTGTCCGTCTATTTGTACTGTTTTCATATATTCATTCATTGTCACATACTCATCTGTTTAATCTAACAGACTGCTATTTTGTATTTTTATTAATGTGCCTTTATTTTTATTTTGTGCACGTATGTATACATATATGTTTATATTTGTTATATATTTGAATCTTTGGGATGGTAAGAAATGGTATTTTGGTCTCCCTGTTTGTACGTTGACTTGAACCTTTGACTAAACACTCTCACCCTGAATAAATGAAGGTGCACTGCCTGACTGATGCTGGAGGACAAGTCCAAGAGACAACATACTGCTGGAGGACAGACCAACAGGACGGAGCGTCACTGTGGAGGAAGAGCACGATGAGTGACTGTCAGAGGGGACAGGTAGGAACACACAGGAAGGTCGGCCATCCACTCGCTTCATGCCACAGAATAAAAGAATAAAGGCTGTTCCTTGTCGAGTCTAGAGAGCCAGCGTTTGAAGCCAAGAACCTTTGAGTTATTTCCCATTGTCAAGTTTATTTGGTTCTATGTTTTTGCAGTTTGCTTTTGCTACGTTTTGCCTTTCAAAAGATGATATTTGTTGATGTACTTGGTTTTCTTCTTTCAGTAAAGACTCATAGATTTTTTTTTTAACACTTTATTTTTTGAAAGTTTTCATTATACAGACAAATCATACAGCATATAATTGAGCAGTCAAATACATGCTGTAGATGCAACAGTGCACATTTCAACCAGACTGCCAAAAAGCTGATCAACTAAAACCCCCACCCCCACCCCAGCAAGAAAGGAAAAAAAAACAGTAAATGATATAAGTATACACATTCTCATAATAGACACAATAAAAAAATAAAAAAATAGACGAAGCAAACAACAAACAAAAAGACAAAATATATGCAACACCTACAATATTGCTTTAGAAATGGTTGTAGCCGGGTTCCGGTGACGTCATCGCCCTGAATGGCAGCCTAAGATAGCAGCTCCTCCAAAGTAATATTTAATTAGCCTCGTAAGGTCGTCAAATAAAACAAACTTCGAGGATAAGTGACTTGGCAGTGGGGCAAGAATGGGAAGAAGGGATGGAACCAATAAAAAAAGCCGATGGACAACCTGTAAATGAAGAAAACACGGATAACGGCTCACCTACGCAGGTACAAGATGGCGAAGCTAGCGCTAGCTCAGTGGGCTTAGCCAAAGTTTTGGAGGAGATACAGGACTTTCGCAAGGACACAAAACAACAACTAAACGATATTAAGGTTGAGCTTACCAACGTTAGTACATAAATAGTGGAGGCAGAGACACAAATTGAAAATAGAGCAAAAGAAAAGGGGGGGTGGGCTCTACCTTCCCTTAAAGAGTATTACTGGGCAGCACAGCTGAGGCCTATGGTATGCTGGTGCAATCCATCGTATGATGCTCAATGGAAAGACATGGAAGAGAAAATATTATCCATTCCCATACAAGCAATCATAGCTGACAGCGACCTACAGGGCAACATAAATAATATTGAAAATCCATGGGTAAAACTGACTCTTAAAGTATGGAAAGCAGTCATAACTGAGTATAAATTAGAGGAACATATTACAATTCTGAAATGGTGTGCATATGACACCGACTTTACTCCTAATAAATGAGACACTAGATTCAAGGATTGGACAGCCTAAGGAATAACGGCTCTTTGCAACATAATTAAAGAGGCAACACTGTTTAGTTTTGAAATGCTTAAAGAGAAATTCCTATTAGAAAAACCAGACTTCTATCGATACTTACAGATGCGGCATTATGTTAACAAAAAGGTTATAACTATAACAGAGTCAAGGACAGGTGTGATAGAACTATACAGATAGCAAAGTTATTTCATGTATGTATAAAGGGCTGCTAAATCATATATGTGAAATCCAAGTGGGAGAAGGAAGGAGGGGTTATCATATCTGAGGAGGAATGGACAGCAATATGGAAATATCAGTGGAAATGTACCAGTTCACATAACTGGAGGGAGTTTGGTTGGATAAGATATTTGATAACACCCTCTCAGAAGCCTCACTATGGTGGGAACTCCCAAGACTGCTGGAGAACATGTGGAAATTAAACCATTATCATGTTTTCTGGACTGCCCTGTTATTGAGGTCTTTTGGAGAGAGATACATAATGCCTTACAAGATATTTTCAAATGTCATGTGCCCATGGAGAGTAAGATTTAGTTTTTTGGACTCATACCTCAAGAATGGATAAAAAAAGACAAATATTTATTAAATCTGTTGCTTGTGGCGAGTAAAAAAGCTCTTGCAAGGAAGTGGTTATCACCTGATAGCCCAACTGTAAACGCATGGATGGATATTACAATGGACATTTACAAAATGGAGAGGATAACATCTTCTGTCACAAACTGGAACTAGTGGCACGATGGAGAAAGTGGACTAATTTTGTAAAACCTCATAGGCCAGATTTTATTTTTACAAACATATGATTTTACTGTGAAGTCCTGATCACTCCCTAATGTTCATATTGTTCGTACTTTTTACTGTTTTTATTTTATCCTTGTGAAAAAAAAGAAAAAGGCATTTCGGACAGACGAATTGAAGATGTACAATTACTATGTCTTGAAAAAACACTGTGTAATTGGTTGCTGTCAAATGTCAATAAAAAAAAAATAGATTTCAGCAACACTCAAATCTATACTTAATCATCTTCAAAGTGTTAAATCCAGCTTGCATTTCTCTACGTGATCAATGGCTGCCAGGCCTTATATCATCTATCAGTAGATCCCTTCAGAGTGGACCGGGTTTTCTCTAGTTGCAAAAACCATAGTTACGTCTGTAACTACGGTTCTATGAGTCCCGGATGACCGCCAGAGGCGGTGCTTTTAGCACTGGATATGTCCATCGTGCGCATGCGCAGTACGAGTACCAATATCAACAAAGTCACCTGTGACCCACGTGACACCGGCTATATCAGCCAGTGTCATCAGAGGATCTGTTCCCAGAATCTTCTCGCGAGCACACAAGAATTCTGAGTGACAGGAAACTCTGGCGGTCATCCGGGACTCATAGAACCGTAGTTACAGACGTGACTATCGTTCTATTTCGTCCCTACTGACCGCCAGAGGCGGTGCTTTTAGCACTGGATGACTTATACCAACCATGTCATGAAGAAACCAAATACTCACCTAGCTGGAAGCAGCGGAGCTTGGCAACAGGACCGCGCCCAAAGGATGGGGAGTGGCGACATTGACCCGGTAGAACCTGGAGAATGTGCCAGAAGACGCCCAAGACGCCGCGGCGCAGATGGTCTCCAGGGGCACTCCTCTCAGGGCAGCCCAAGACGTTGAGACGCTCCTTGTAGAGTGGCATCTCACCCCTGATGGCAGGGGGCGGCCACTGGCCCCATAGGCATGTGCGATTGTATCAACAACCCAGTGGGACAGCCGCTGCTTGGAGAGAGCACAACCCTTCCTAATGCCGCCATGGCAAACGAAGAGCTGCTCTGACTGCCGTACACAGGCCGTAGCATCGACATATGCTCTCAGGGCACGCACAGGGCACAGCAACTCGGGCGTGCGGCTCTCCTGTGGGACGTTAAAGCGTGCCAGCTGGATAGGCCGATTGGAGTGGGCAAGTGGAAGCACCTTGGGCAGGAACGCCACATTCGGCCAGAGGGCAACACCCGAGCCATCGGAGTTCCACCTCAGGCATGTATCGCTCACGGAGAGGGCATGCAACTCCCCAACTCGCTTCCCTGAGGTTATGGCAAGCAGAAATGCTGCCTTCAAGGACAGCCACTTAAGCCCCATCTGGGCCAGGGGCTCGAAGGGAGGAGATGATAGGGCATCTAGCACTAGGGGCAGGTCCCAAGCCGGAGCCCTCGGGGTACTAGGGGGCCCCACTAAGGCCCCTCTCAGGAAGAGGGACACCGACCTGTGGCGCCCCACCGTGGCGCCGTCGACCCCGACATGTTGGGCAGAGATAGCAGCCGTATATACCTTCAAAGTGGAGTGAGAACGTCCACTATCCAGAAGGGACTGCAGGAACTCCAGAATGGTGGCCACAGAGCAATGCCCCGGATTCTCAGCCTTACCCAAACACCAGTGGGAGAAGAGCTTCCATTTGCACTCGTACTGTGCTCGAGTGGATGGTGCTCTGGCATTCAGGATAGTTTCCCTGACCGATGCCGAAAAAGCACTCAACAGTGGGTTGGGCCCCGCAGAGGCCAAGCCCAGAGCTGGAGGCGGTGAGGGTCGGGATGCCAGATCTGACCCCTGAGCTGTGACAGAAGGTCCTTCCTGTCGGGGAGGCGCCATGGTGGGCCGCAGCAGAGACTGCGTAGCAGCGGGAACCAAACTCTCCCCGGCCAGCGGGGGGCGACCAGAAGGAGCCTGTGCCCCTGAGTAAGGACCCTCTGAAGCGTCTGTAATAACAGCGGCTGCGGCGGGAAGGCGTACAGGAGACTGTCTGGCCAGTCGTGTGCCAGAGCGTCCTGCCCCATTGGGCTGGTCACCTCTGCCCAGGAGAACCAGAGGGGGCAGTGCCTCGACTCCTCCGAGGCAAAGAGGTCCACCTCGGCCCTGCCGAAAAGGCTCCAGATTGTCTCCACCACTTCTGGGTGAAGCCTCCACTCCCCTGGTGGAGGTTTGTGCCGAGAGAGGAAATCTGCCACCTGATTTTGGTCCCCTGGTAGAAAGACTGCCCGCAGGCTGGCCAAGCGGGGAGACGCCCAAGACAAGAGGCTCTGTGAAACCCGGAGCAGCTGTGCGGACCTGGTGCCCCCCTGGTGGTTGATCTGGGAAACCGCGGACATGTTGTCCGAACGAACAAGCACATGCCTGTCCGTCAGTTGGGGTAAGAAGTGCCTGAGCGCAAGCAGCACAGCGCGAAGCTCTAGCACGTTGATGTGATATGCACCTTCCTGGGCGGACCACAGACCCTGAACAGTCCTGCCCTGCCACACCGCACCCCACCCTGAGAGACATGCATCTACAGTGACAGTCTCCCGGCGGGATGGGATGGCGCCCATGGGCGCTCCCATCAGAAGATAGGCCCTGTTTCTCCAGCGTGACAGAGAGTGAAGGCACTGGCGCGACACCCTGACCCTCCTGTGCCTGTGCCACTTGGCGTCCAAGTGAAGGCTGTTCAGCCATATCTGCATAGGGCGCAGCGACAGCAGACCTAAGGGCACAACGGCTGAGGCAGCCGTCAGTCTGCCCAAGAGCCGGAGGAACTGAATGTAAGGCACATTCTTGCCCAGCCTGAAGATGGGGAGAAGGTGGGAAATGTCGTCCACACGACGAGGTGTTAGGCAGGCCCTCATGGCGACCGAATCTAGGACCAACCCCAGGTAAGTGACCTGTTGGGAGGGGACCAGGCAGCTCTTCCCGGTGTTTACTGTCAGGCCCAACCGGGCTACGTGACATAAGAGGCGCGCCGTATCCTGGGCCACTTGGGACCGGGACGGCGCACAAACCAGCCAGTCGTCTAGGTACGGCAGGACCTTCATGCCCTGTGCCTGCAGGGGTGCGAGAGCTGCCACCACGACCCTGGTAAACACCCTTGGAGAGAGGGAGAGACCGAAGGGAAGTACCCGGAACTGATAATGCTGGTCCTGAAAGGCAAACCTCAGGAACTTCCGGTGGTGGGACGCAATCGGCACGTGGAAGTAGGCGTCCCTCAAGTCCACGGTTGTGAACCACTCCCCCTGTGTGACAACACGGAGGGTGTCTGCTGTGGTCAGCATGTGGAAGGGCAGCACCCTCAGGAATCTGTTGATTCCTCTGAGGTCCAGTACTGGACGAAATCCGCCGACTTTCTTGCTCACCAGAAAGTACGCCGAGTAGAATCCCCCGGACTGAAGCAGGGGGTCCACTGGCTCGATTGCGCCCTTGGCCAAGAGGACGGACAGCTCTTGGGGCCAGAGCTAAGGCCTTCGCGGGGTCGCTGACAACTGTCATCTTGACCCGGCCGAAGGCTAGGGGCCGGCGTCGAAACTGCAATTCGTATCCCTGGGTTAGGGTGGAAACCACCCAAGGGTCGGTAGTACAGGCAGCCCAGTAGCTGAGCTGCTGCTGGGAAAAGCAGCCGACGACCGGCCCAGGGACTTCAGGGCCTAGCCCCCCGACCCCTTGGGGGGCGGCGGTAAGGCTGTGGGGCACGGGGCTGCCTAGCAGGCTGGCGACCGGGGGCACGAAAGTCATTAGGAGGCGGTTGAGTAGACCGCTGGGACCTCCGCAGACCACCACTGAAAGCCAGTGGCAGAGTGCGGCTGCTAGAGGGGCCCCTGGGCCTGCTGGGAGTAGGCACAGGCCTACGTAGACCCGAGAGCTGCTGCCTGGTCTGTCTAGCTTGGGCAGCACGCTCTAGTGCCGCCAGGGCAGCTGCTCCAAACAGCTCCCCTGGTTCGACCGGCACGCCGCGGAGGACACTCCTACATGTCTCCGTTAGTGGTGACTGAGCCAACCAAAAGGCCTGCAGTGAAGCGTCACTGAGGCCCAGCAAAGAAGGCTCAGCCGGAGCCTGCTGCAGAGCGGCGGAGGCGGCCAGCATTAGATGGGAGAGAGAGTTCCCGATACGACCCATGCGTGCCGCTGCGTCATAGGCCTTACAGAGCAGTTCATCAGTGACCCTGCACTGAGGCAGAGGGCACCTGGCATCAGGCCTTAGGGCCTCATCAGGAGCCAGAATCAGGGAGGCGATGGCAGGCTCGATGGGTGGCATGCGACCCAGCCCCACCCTCGCCGGATCCTGCATGGCAGCCAGGGTCCGGGCATCAGAGCTGAAGCGGGAGAGGGTCTTGGTGTCTCTCCAGCATGCATGGAGCTCCCTCAGGTACTCCTCCGAAGGAGGAACAGTGAGGGGGACAGGGGTAGGGCTACGCCTGAAGAAGGCGCTAGCCTGAGCCGCGTCGGCCTGCGGAACAGGAAGCTGCAAGTGTGCCAGGGCCGCACGAATAATGGCCGCCATGGAGGCGTCCTCCACGCCCTGCAGAGAGCCCTGAGCAGAGGAGTGGGAAGCCTCCCCGGAAGTGAGCGGGGCCTCGTCCTCCACCTCTTCGTTGAAGAGGTTAGCCAAGGCCGCTAGTGACATGGCATCCTCATGCAGAGGTGCGGCAACCGAAGGAGGGGCAGGCGGCAAGCCAGCAGCCCCTATACCGGCCCCTGGTTGAAGGGCTAAGAGGAGCGACTTCATCATGTCCATGTCGGCGGCTAACCGATCCACCTTAGAGGACAGCCTGTTGGGGGGCGAACCCGTAGCCATCGCGCCCTCGGGTCGCCGGGAACGGCCAAACTGACCTGGGGGAAGATGCGACAAGGAGAGGTGTCCGTTGGCTGCTGCCAGACACTCCACCTCTGCGACTCTGGCCGCTCTAAGCGCCCACGGCATGCAGCTACAGTTCATGCAGGCGTCCTGCATGAGACCCTCCCTCAAATGCTCGAGACCAAGACAAGAGGGGCAGCGGTCGTGGCCATCCTCGGGCTCGAGAGAAGCCATACAGGCGCTACATGGATGAGCCATCATGTAGGTAGCCGGATGCAGCGTAACCGGGAGCGGGGTGCGAGAACACAGCCTTCACCAGTTACCTGCTGAACGGAAGGAGTAGAGCCCTGCTCCTACTCGCCGAACACGAGAGGGGTGTAATGTCCTACACCCGCGTTACTTAGCAGAGGGAGCGGGGAGCGAGAGCACTGCCTTCACCTAGCTAAGTAAATGAAAGTGCAAAGCTACTAGCAGAGGGAGCGGGGAGCGAGAGCACTGCCTTCACCTAGCTGAGTAAACGAAGCACGGAGCTACCAGCAGAGGGAGTGGGGAGCGAGAGCACTGCCTTCACCTAGCTGAGTAAACGAAGCACGGAGCTACCAGCAGAGGGAGCGGGGAGCGAGAGCACTGTCTTCACCTAGCTAAGTAAACGAAGCACAGAGCTACCAAATAAGGAAGCTTAACAGGGCAGCTAGCCAGCCGGCTGCTGCTCACAGTCAAGGAACACTCTTACCAGGAGCGGGGGTGAAAACACTGCCTTCACTGGTTGAGTAAAATAGCGAAACAAGCTAAGGAAACTGCTTCTAAAGAAAAACCAGCACGGGTAATCCGGTGCTTACCTCAAGCGTCAGCCAAAGTGGCTGACCAGGCAGGACACAGTTAGGCTGAGCCGCGCTACTGCTAACTAGCTAAACAAGAGGACACAACAAAAGCTGGAACTCAGGATGCTAATGATAGCTTGGCGCAACGCCGCGCTATCAGAAAAGTACAGAGAGCGCAACAAGGGCAACTCCTGGGAGAGGGGGCGGAAACGCTACCGTCACCAGAAAGTTCAAGCCAGGTAGCAACCAAGACAGAAATCAGGACAACCTAGCTGGGAGAGGGAGTGGAAACACTGCCGTCACCGACCAAGCCGACACCAACCTGTCCGTTGAAGTTTTCTGCGCAGCCGGCCGCAGCTCCTGGAGGACGGGTAATCCCGCGGCTCCGACTGGATCAGTCGCGAAGCTACACGCAGCCAGCTGGATGCAGAGAAATCCTTAAATCCAAACGTTCCAACTGAACGCTATAGGCTACAATAGTGTAGCCACGGTACTCTCGCGCAGCGAGAAGATGAAAGGAACAGATCCTCTGATGACACTGGCTGATATAGCCGGTGTCACGTGGGTCACAGGTGACTTTGTTGATATTGGTACTCGTACTGCGCATGCGCACGATGGACATATCCAGTGCTAAAAGCACCGCCTCTGGCGGTCAGTAGGGACGAAATAGAACTGCCACATATCTCTAATATCTCCAGTGAGTATGGGTGGGTGGTGAATCATCCTTCCATTTAAGAAAAATTAGTCATCAAGCTGACTCAGATTGTTTTACTTTGTCTTGAGTCGTGCATTTAATCTTAAGTATTTATGTCACTTTCCTAATAATTCTGAAATGACATTTAGGGGTTGCTGGTTGCTAACAGATCAATCCTGTTGAGACTAACAATCAGCTTTGAGAATTTCCGTTTGACTCCTATGTAAAAAAAAACAACCTCATCTACTCTTTACTGATTTGTGTAAAGTCAGACAATTTGTACTTATTTTGTCCTATGGGTAAGAATTAGTCAAATGTGCACAGATCCTATAAAGCAGGGGTCTCAAACTCAAGGCCCGGGGGCCAAATCCGGCCCGCGACTTCATTTTATGTGGCCCCACAAGAGCTTGCAAAGAATATAATACGTTTATTATACGGTTACATGCCACTTTACAGAAGCAGGTTGCCCATAAACTACATGTCCCACAATGCATCTCGTTTTGTGACATGTGCAATGAGGAGACTTGCAATTATTTGCTGTAGACTTCTGCTTTCAGACGTAGTTAATTACTAAGTTATTATCCTATCTGATAATAATCCAATTCAGAGGCAATAATGTAATATAATACATTATTTTATATATATAGTATATATTTATATAGTTACAACCGGCCCTTTGAGTGCAACCTTTATGCGAATGTGGCCCGCGATGAAATTGAGTTTGACACCCCTGCTATAAAGGGTTGGGTCAATTTACCCACTGGCTCATTTTAGCCCAATCAAAACTAAAACGTGGCATTAAAGCAGAAATTAGTCAATGTTTCCATTCTTTGCTCTCAATTTTCAAATGAAAGTTTTTATTTATTTTTGGGTGATTAAAAAGCATTATTAATGAAAGTGTTTTTTTTAACATTGATATGGATGAATTAGAATCAGTCTTTAATCAAATCAAAGTTTATTTATATATCACAAAACACGTTTGTTTCAGTGGGCTTTACAGATGAACACATTTAGATGACAGTGTAAAGGATGATTGAAATTTCAAGAAAATAAGGAAAAACATGATGGAACGTGAAATACAAATAAAATAGATACAAATAAATGAGATAAAATACAACAAAAAGGCAGTGAAAAAACAATAAAATAAAATACTATAAAATGTAGGACAAACAGGGTAATCTGAAACCAGCTCTAACTCTAGGCTTTATTAAACAGGAAGGTCTTCAACCCACTCTTATAATGTTGGACACTGTCTGCCTCCCTTTAATATCTATTATAATAATAATAATGTCTTTCATTTTTGTAAAGCACTTTAAATTGCCTTGTGTTGAAAGGTGCTATATAAATAAACTTGACTTGTCTTGCCTTGCCTATAATGGAAGGAAATACGAGATTAAGTCGCAGGTTGACAGAAAATGTGATTTACCATGGCCTTGAGGCAACACAAAAGTAAACTACAGCTAACATAAAGAAAAGAACATCGTATAGTATTTCAATAACCTGCAATATGGGAAAGCCAGCGCTCCAGAGAAGAAACCTTGAAGCAGACAATGCACAGGTTTCAATGGAGAGCACCAGATGTGTCTGCTATTGATACAGCCAATAACACCCTGAAGCCTCCCTGGTACAACATGTTCCCAGAGATCCTTGAAGCAGAGCATATATGTTACAGTCCACTCTATGTGTCTGACCGGGTCATGAGTCCAAGTGAGTGGAGGTTAAACGTACAGATGCACATTGCACTCCATTCCCCATCCACTGCACAGCAGGACTACTTAACACTCAGTATGTGGACCTGCTGATGGGTGTGTGTGTGTGTGTGTGTGTGTGTGTGTGTGTGTGTGTGTGTGTGTGTGTGTGTGTGTGTGTGTGTGTGTGTGTGTGTGTGTGTGTGTGTGTGTGTGTGTGTGTGTGTTGTATGAGAATGAGAATGAGAATGAGAATGAGAATGAGAATGAGAATGAGAATGAGAATGAGAATGAGAATGAGAAGCAGAAGCATATCAATGGATGTTTGGAGGTGGAATGAGTTATAGTACGGGACCATGTGATAATGTTTGTTTACACCCCGGCCTGTTGACGCATCACACATTCTGCACCGCAGCATCATGAGAGCTCACTCCTACCAACGGTTCCCATTGATCTTGTATTAATAGGGATAAACACATTGATTCATGTCATGTACTGCCAGATATGTGTTCAGCATCATTTTGACTCATGCAGATTAGTTTGCCATTCCAGAGTTGACTTTTCAAGGGCTGCCACTATCTATGTTTCATATTGTCCTCTATGCTTTAAATTAAATGAAATTACAAATAATTCTGTGTAGAGAACATGGTGAATTATATTGTACATTTGTACATGGAACACTGCTCTCAGCACACAGCCTGCTAAGACTCAAGGAGGGAAGTAAAGGATGGGTCGGAGACAAAATGCTCAATTTAGCAGAGTTTGGGCCGTCCTGGAACCCCCACTGAACGAGCTTGGGGCTCAGCTCCAAACTCACCCCAGCTAGTTAAAGTGAACAGGCGTTTCCATCCTGCTGCCCGATTGGAACAACTTTGGTTTAACATTTAAAATATATTAAAAGTAGAAATTTAGATATTCATCTTTTTTTTTTGTAACCCTGTCTCATGCTAATTACTCAAATGGTGCAGTGATTCATTTATATTAGTAACCATTGCCACAACTTATTGATTTGTATTGATTTTCTTGGCTATCATAACCTGTATGTTTTTGAACAATTCAGAGAGTACAACATCATTTGTGTTTGCATGCATTTTTAGATGAAGAATACTCTGTTGCTGATTATGGATGGCAATTCAAGTGACACGGAGCACTTGAAGAAGAAGAGGAGAGGATGATGATGATGAGGAGGACTTGACTCCTAATGCAAAGCTTAATGAGGGAAGCTCAGATAGAGGAGAGGAGGAAAGTGAAGACCAGGTAAGCCAACACAGTCTCACGGCATTTCGTGTTATAGTCACGAAATTAATCTATTGATTCGTGTTCACCAACACGATTTTGCAATTTTTTTCGTGTCACACAGAACGATTTTAAAAGCAATGTAAATAATAACAAATTAGAAGGAAAAACAGATAAAAAAAAATACAGATTTCAGTATTCTGACACAGAACGATTTTAGAAGCAATGTATTTCTATTGGTAGTATGTTTCGTGCCTGCACCAAATAATAACAAATTAGAAGGAAAAAGAGATGACAAAAAATACAGATGTCAGTATTTATTTTCCTCACGGACGGCAAAAAAACTCAGACATTATACAATTTAAAATAAAAGGGATAGGGTTAGGCTTAGGGTAAGATATTGAGTAAGACAATGTTTATATGAACCACACAGCTTTTGGTATTCCAAGACCCGACCGGACAAATAGACGTGGTGCAGGCACGAAACATACTACCAATAGAAATACATTGCTTTTAAAATCGTTCTGTGTGACACGAAAAAAATGCAAAAATCATGTTGGTGAACACGAATCAATAGATTAAATTAATTTCGTGACTATTACACGAAATGTCGTGAGACTGGGTTGGGTAAGCACATAGTTGAGGACAGAAGTTGAGGGCCCAACATTAATAAAAGGCTAAACTCTAGTGCAGGGCTCTCCAACACGTCGATCGCGAGCTACCGGTAGCTCGCGGGCAGCTTTTCAGTAGCTCGCCGCTCGATTATCGATTATAGCGTAGTAAGGTTGCTTATTGATTTTTCGGCCGCGGCTGGACCATAACGTTTTTTTATTTTAGAATTTTTTCTGTCACATGAATATCAAATGGTCGGTGACGCAGAGATCAAGGAACAGACGTGACAGCAGCACAGCGACATCACACACGGAGCAGTCTGCTTTCTCCACCAACACCAGTCCAGAACCAACAGCAGAATGACCCGCTCTGAATCAGGCCCTGTCGCTGCGCCTCAGAGACACACAGGGAGGGATTTGTGTTTTTTGAAAAACACTCGTTATCGTCATGTCAGGTTTTTGGTGGATTTAATCAAGTCTTGGATTGCAGAGTATGAATGTCCTCTTGCTATTTTCAGTTGATAAATACTTGTGTAAAGTTTGTGAAGGCAGGAGGAAAGCTTCCGCGATCACCGTCTCCTCTCCGTTCCTCCAAACCCCGCCCCCTCCCTGAAAATAATGAGTGACAGGCTGATAGTGACCCGATAGAAACTTTATTATTCACTTAATCACTGATTGAGATATGATGAAGCTAACTTAATCTCATACATTCATGGGATTTATGTAACAGTAAGACAGATAATGTAAGTGTGCACCCACATGCACTATTTTTGTTTTTATAATGCTATTGTAAATACTCCTGCTGTTTTCAGACTCAAGTCATGTGTGTGATGCCACATTCAAGACATTCAGTGTCTTTTTTTTAACAGAAGACCGTAGCTAGAAGCTGCAGCTAGACTGCAGAGCAGAAGTATTAGTTTTTTGTTTTTGAGAATGGAACCATTTTCACACACAGATATACGGAGGCTAGACCTATACAATTGATTTATTATGGTTTATAATTTAATGTCAAGACGAAGAAGAAGAAGAAAAAGATGGCTGAACAACTGTTCAGTGTCAATCCTGTGGAGATCTCCAAAATAATGTTCAGCTTAAGTCTCAGCAAAACTCACAACATTTCTGGAGCCTTGTAGACCCAGAAAACTATAAGAACATTCACCAAGCAGCACTGAAAATGTCTGCTTTATTTGGTTCTGTTCTACATACCTTTGTGAAGCAGCTTTTTCTGACATGAATGAAATCTAAATACAGAACAAGACCGACTGATGAACATTTAAATGACTCTATTAGTGAACCTAAGTGGGTCCAGCATACACCTCTATGGTGGACTGCATGCAGTGCCATTCATCTCACTAAAAAAAGAGTGAAATGCTTGTAAGGTGGTGATTAAGGACACTTATGTGAATGTTCAGTGATGTACTTATTATGTGGGCCATAATAATATGTGAGAAATCTTCGTTTTCTTGGACCTTATTTTTGATAAGCTTTAGGTATTGCAATTTCACACGTGTACAAAGGTATAGCTTAATTCAACTGATGAGGGCTATGTGAATAAATGTAAGCGATGTGATGCAAGTAGCTCTTGGCCACTTTCATTTTTTGAAAGTAGCTCTCAGATGAAGAAAGGTTGGAGACCCCTGCTCTAGTGTGTCTGTGGATGAGAGAAAGGATGTCATTGATCGTTCCCCAACATGTGAAACCATGCCAGCACTGCACAGGCTATCATTCCTCACAGGTGTACTGTGGGAAATGTAAAGTCGATCTGTGTCTCAACAAGGACAGAAACTGTTTTGTTGCCTACCACAAGGCAAAATAGAGAGTTTGTAAAAGGACTCCTGTTTAAAATAAACTGAGCAAAACATATGAAATGTTCAAAATCTTCCACGCCTTTTTTTCTCAATTCAAATTTTAGTTATAATTATTAATTATGAAATGATTTGATCTGTCAGGCTTTACAGGGATAAGACAAGGTGCCCGTTCCTCTTGCCTCTCACCTATACCGCTGTGTATGCCAGTCCATACGGGTGAGTGTGTCTATATAATTGCAAAGTTGCCAGTGTTATCATTTTGTATCGGCAGTGGGCCTAATGTCTTTAGCTTGTTAGCTTCATGCGGCGCAGTATGCTAGCGGTAGCTTGGTAATTAATATGTTTGATGAGTGTATGAGTATTTATCTCGATTGTGTAAAGTCAATTGTACTGCAATTGTTTGTTAAACTAATATACTTTCCTTTGTGTTATTGTTGCAGACCACAGTGTAAGCACAGCGAAAAGAAACCATCTTAACTGGGAAAGTGTTTGAGTGTTCTCTAATAGGGACAAACACATCCATATGGTCAGTGGTGACTGGTCATTAGGGGCAGGCACAGCCCCACCTAGTGTCAGCAGAAAGTAATGCAAATAATAATGCCCAAAATATGCAAAACAATATATGTTAAAATATATTTTAAGATCATGTTTAGTCATCTGATTCGTCTGTACATTGCTGTTTTAGTCTGCGTTCTTCTAATTAGTGTCTACAGTGTGCCTTGAGCCGTGCTGAGCGATGTGGGGCAAGCCCCTCTCTCTGCTGTTAAAATGAACGTGTACTGTAAAAACTACACTGCGCATGCTCAGAGTATTTTTCTATTCAATGTGTGCGGCAAAAAATTAATCACCATAATCGTCATCTCATAATTCAGAGAGCTGATTGGCTGTAAGTACGTGTGCCGCGAAAAGTGTAGATGTAAAACGGAAAGAAAATGAATGAAGTTGACCATCTACTGCAGCTTTGGGAAGTTCATTTTATGTCATATATTTGTTGATCTTCTGTGTTTTGCCTATAGGCTATTGCTCTGCTGGATCCATTGATATTGTGACCTCGGTGATGAGTGTCTGTGTTTTCCTTATATCCTCCCCCCCCCCCCCCCCCCACCCTCTCTCTATCGGAACCATGGATAGCCTACAGATATTTGTTTACGTGTTTAAAAAAGCACCAGAAGCTTATATATACACATCTAAGTTGTTCGTGCCCCAACACTTTTGTACATATAAAAACGCCACTGCATATGGTGCCAACTTATGAACCTCATTTCCTGGAGACCCCATCTCCTTTACAGAGTGTTTCAGAGAAAGCTGTTGCGTCTGTACTGTGAAAGGATACAGATATGTGCGTCAGAGAGCCTCCGCTGTGGAGAGCCGCCTCGGGCAGCAGAGAGGAGAGGAGCATGATGGGGGGGTGCGCTTGTTGATCCAGTGACGTGGTGTATCGCAGGCTACAGTAACCAATTAGTTCTTTACATTGAATACAGCCAGAGTTCAGCGTTCTTTCAGTTGCAGGCACAGGAAGATAATGTTTTGACACCCATGGAGGATCCTGGGAAATGACATCCCATGGCTCAGCAGCCATACTGGTGAGTCTCCATCACTGTTTTCTCAACCTTAAAGGGGACCTATCATGCAAAATGCACTTTTGAACGTCTTTTATACATGAATATGTGTCCCCGGTGTTCCAGGGAACTCACCAAGTGTCAGAAAACACAACCCTCTCTCTTTTCCTCCATACCCAAATCTCTAAAAAAGGGGCTGCAACGGATCTGATAAAAACTGATCCAGATTTGAACACTGTCCTGACGTCAGGACAGTGGCGCTACGGCTATTGGGCCAACTCCACCAATCAGGAGGAGACAGCCACGGCATTGCCGTTCGAAAGCGCTGGAGACGCTGTAGTACATATGCCAGGCCTGTAGGTGGTGCTGTTCTCACTGAATCTGCCCTTGCAAAAACAGAGCTATACATTTTCAAATTGAGCAAAATGAGGCATGGCTAAAATGCATGATCTGTTTGGTATTTTGAAAAAAAAAAAGTATAAATATGCCTTATATAGGTATGGTCCTACACTATATTATTATAATATAGCATGATAGGTCCACTTTAAATAATTAAAAGTTGTGCCGTGCCATTTTCTGATGGCCCATTATGCAATATATTAATATAATAAGTAATACATAAAACAAAGAAAACATAGTTGAGTTAAATTCATGTTAAAACGTACAAGCTTTTTCTTAGCCAGCAGGCTCACTATCAAACAACAACAGTTTTTAAAATCAGTGTCTCCATGGTGTGCACAACACTAGGTTGGTACGAGCTAAAGGCTAACAAATGCTCAACATGTTTCTTGGATTACTTAAGATCTCCTCAAGAGCCCAATTATCCTCAGAGGTCTCCTCCTAAAAAAAAATGAGCCCAGTGATTAAAACCATTACAAACACTGAATGTAGCAGTTCTACTTTAACATCCAATGTTCCCCGGTAAACTGGAGCAGCTATGTACAACCAAAAGGATGTTTTTAGACATAATGGTGTCCCAATGTTACGTATTCTATCTTTAAGGAAAATATTCTGAAACAAACTACTGCTACTCAAAAGTACCCATCATCTATCAGATCCAGTACTCCCTCTCTGGCTCGGCAGCTTATCAAATCAATAAAGAGGCCAAAGGTCATTATGAAAAGTGTGAAAGCTGCTCCAGCAGGCTCTCATAACTCCTGCACCTGCAGCTCAGCACAATGTGCTTTACTCTTTTATCCCAGATTAGGCCTCTAGTGTTGGGAGGTTATAAACAGGTAATCTGCTTGCACTCTTTAATCAGACAAAGTGTGGTGTATTTAGGGAGGCTTTAAACTTCGCTCTGAACTGGTCAATGTCACCTTGTGTTCTAAACTGGAGGTAAAGCTTGTCACCAACTCTTTCACATCAATACAAACATGGGTGAGCAGAATTGTGTCCAGACATGGTGGATTAGGGTCATGTCTACACACAAACATCTTAAAATCGATGACACACGTTTGTTTTTTGTGTGCATGTGACATTCCACACCTTACATGAATCTCACAGAGACTGAACTATAGTCGGAAATAAACCTGTGGATGATCATGTCAAGGCGGTACATAATCAACAAATGGTGAGTGGGTGGAGTTACCAAATGTGTTTATAGAAACTAATGAATGGTATACGCTTTCCCTCAATTAGTTCTTATTATTATGCAGCTCATTCCTTGAGGCATGCAGGTGCTTATTAAATCTCCCCCTCCCCGAGTAAAGATCTGCATATCTGACAGCCTGGTAGAAATTCCCCAAAATCACCACCATCAAAATATTCCCACATCTGGAACAACGCTGATTCAGTCGGCCACGTGGTACACCGTTGGTAATCAGAACGTTTTGGAATATCTCCAGTTGAACTCATTTATTCTCTGTCTCCAGGGGAACTGTCCTCATGAACTGGGATTAAAGGAACACAGAACATACTGCAAAACCAAATGTAAACCATTCTTAAAAAATGTTGGTGTGTTTTAAAAATGGATGTAGTTTACTGATTTTCATCTTGCATAATAGAGAGAAAGAAAATCAAGAGGAGAGACACGGCTTATATATCTAATTCCCTCACTAAATCTGTACCCTGCTCTCCTCTTTTGTCTCTTCCGTGAATCCCTTGTGTCCTCCGGATTTCAGTGGGGATAGCCGTTGTTCCGACCACCATGCTAGCCGGCTTTAGCGCATTAGCTTCTCCCTGGTGTAAATAAGGTGGAATCACAACAACAGCAAGTCAATGCCGACTAAAACTCTCTCCACAAGAAAGACCAGATAGGGCACAGTTCAACAAGCCAGAATAGTGATTATTAAGAGAAAAAGATCAAATAGAAAAGATACAAGAAAAAATATTAGAAATGAACAGGAGCAAATGCAACAGGCTGCATGCACGGTTGGCGTATGCACACTAGAATGGTTCGCAAGAAAGCAGGTCACATACTGAACAACGTGTGGAAATATGTTTCAGGCTTTTGGTTAACTTCAAAAGAGCAGCAATAAAGATACTTTGTACGAGACACGTTAAATAGAAGGAAAATAAAAAATAAATCAAGTCAATTAAATAGTAATCACTTTTACATGTTGCAACAGCAAACATGTTGAAGGAACTGTAATGTGTCAGATGACATTGTTAGTTAACACATCTGACCAGTCACAGAAATGTTGATATCAGATGTTGGTCGGCAGATGGTGAACATTTGTTATGGTTTTATCAAGAAAAGAAATCCATTTCATTCTGTGAATTGAGATAAAGGCTAAAGAAAGGCATCAGCATGGTGGAGAGAGTAGAGAATATTGCCCCCCCCCAGTCATGTTCCTGTGATAAATATGGAGCAGGGTGGACCTCTAATTTATCCAGCCCCCGACCTCTTCTTCCCCAGGGCTTCTCCCACAGTAATCAAAGGCTGCAATAATAGAATTCACTCCCTTTAAATACAGATTAGAAAATAACAATTATGTTTGATTAAGATGCACATTTTAATTGTAATTAAGTGAGAAGATATTCTCATCAAACTATGGAGCCATTTGAGTGCAGATGAAACAATTCCCATTAGTGGCACTAAGCTGATAAGTATTGCCAGCAAGGTGGACATTTTTAAACTGCTCCATCATTTGCTGATGGACGGCGGAGCTATTATGGGAATCAGGTCATCTCTTTCTGACCGACACTTTGATTTGCATGACTGAAGTTTTAGCATGTTAACGATTAGTGTTTGACTAAAGGGCTCAGTTTGAGAAAATTGTTACGGTAAGGTGAATAAATATCCAAGTCAAAAAAAAGTATTTACTTTCCAAAAGAGCTCTAAGCAGTTTCAATTTTACGACGTCAATCAAAATGTACAAATATTTTCTTCATTTAATGGAGATATCATTCTGAATACACCGATCAGCCATAACATTATGACCACCTGCCTAATATTGTGTAGGTCCCCCTTTTGCGGCCAAAACAACCCTGACCCGTTGGGGCATGGACTCCACTAGACCTCTGAAGGTGTGCTGTGGTGTCTGGCACCAAGACGTTAGCAGAGATCCTTCAAGTCCTGTAAGTCACGAGGTGGCGCCTCCATGGATCTGACTTATTTATCCAGCACATCCCACAGATGCTCGAATGGTTTGAGATCTGGGGACTTTGGGGTCCAAGTTAACACCTCAAACTCGTCGTGTTCCTTAAACTATTCCTGAACCATTTTTGCAGTGTGGCAGGCCGCATTATCCTGCTGGAAGAGGCCGCTGCCATTAGGGAATGCTGTCTCCATGAAGGGGTGTACTTGGTCTGCAACAATGTTGAGGTAGGTGGTACGAGTCAAAGTAACATCCACATGAATGGCAGGACCCAAGGTTTCCCAGCAGAATGTTGCCCAGAGCATCACACTGCCTCTGCCGGCATGCCTTCATCCCATAATGCATCCTGCTGGTGCCATGTCTTCCCCAGGTAAGCGACGTACACACGCCCGGCCGTCCACATGATGTAATAGAAAAGGCCTTCGCTCCCCATGCGCATCAATGAGCCTCAACCGCCAATCGCCCCACGGAGGCGGGTCCCTGTAGCACAGGGGTGGTGAACCTTTTTCCTCTCAAGGGCCATTTCAATGTTTTCAACATCCTCCGAGGGCCGTACAAATGATTGACCTCTGCTTAAAAATACTAAAATCACAGCCCATTCATTTGGCGTTTCTTTCATGCTGTGCAAAGAAAAAGCAACCTCTTAATCCAGATATCTTACCATGACTCACGCATGCATGCACGTGCACGGTTGTGGCATGACCACCACAACAGAAAGATATGGACACAAGATGTGTGCAAATGTATTTAGTTTCCTATCCATGTGGACATGATTTAAGTGGGTGGTGGACCTAACCTCCTCTAGGGGGGTCCGGCGGCATGCTAAATGTTGAAGTTAAAAGCATCAATCTGTTGCACTTTGAGAGCAACATTAGGAGATCTATGGATACATCTCTCAACATCCATATGAAACAGAACTCTAAGCAGATTTTCTTTTTCTTTATGGATATTTTACAAATCACTCCCCTTTCAAACTGTATTCTTGTTTATTAATAACAACTTTTTTTTACTGTCATATAGTATTTTATACCTGTTTACTTTATTCTCTTATTTTTTTATAACTATAGTATAATGATCATATAAAGATGTGCTTTAACCTCACTGGTTGTAGAAGCTTCTTATATTCGTTAGCATAGCTAGCTACCAGATGCTAATAACAACAAAGTTATTGACTGTATGATCAGTATGACAGATGAACAGATCGCCACTGGGCTTACAACTAAAGACACAGCCACGCAAAAACTGCGGCATGTGTACGTATGGGTACTGCAATTTTTGGAAGTGCCGGAGACGCATTCTGGTGCTCTCCGTCAGAACTGCGCCCCTGTCAGACCAGACATATACCACGTGATGACACGTTAGGCTAGTGTTGTGTTCAAGGACCCTGACCTTGGCCAGGAAAAATAGGCACTCGCTTGTTTAATTTTTTTTGCGGTCTAGATTTATTTTTTTATTTTTTGCGTGTGTTTATAAATTACCTCGAGGGCCGTACCAAATGGTCTCGCGGGCCGTATACGGCCCGGGGGCCGGAGGTTCCCCACCCCTGCTGTAGCAGGTTAGCTAATTGCTGATTAATTAAAGATATGAACATATGTCATCAAATGTAGCCAATCAGCGTCCTCAAAACTAATACGAAAAGGGCGATTATTTTATCGTCCCAAGTAAGCAACTGCTACGCAGCTGGAGGACGGCCACAGGATTGCGGTGAGGAAACACAATGAGGAGGTGGATGAAAACAGGCATATTTTATCCAAAATAATGAAGTTTTGTGGGGCTTTTGAGTTGGCTTTGCGTGGGCATGACGAGACTGACTCTTCAGTCAACCCTGGCATCTTCAGGGGATTGGTGGATTTTGTTTTCTCCCTGCACACTGTGCTGGAGGAGCACCTGAAGACCGCCACCGTTTTTAAAGGCACGTCAAAGACGTACACCACATTTATTTTAAGAATAATTATTATTAGTTTGTTACATCTTCAGCTTTTTGTATTACTGTTGATTATACCGTTGTTCTGTAATATATATATATATAAATATATACATACTTATACATATATTATATATATATATATATATATATATATATATATCATATACACAAATTGGATGCAAATAAAACATATTTGACAATATAATCTTTATGTAATATCACAGTTTTAGTATATCCACATAAAGGATAAGGTAGATGTAATTTAAAGAGTGAGTGTGGTTAACCCTTCACACAGACACTGTCATTTTAATTGTACTTTTCTTTTTAATAATAATAATAAATGATATTTATATACCGCCTTTCAAGGGACCCAAGGTCGCTGTTCATGGTGGACAAACAAAACAAACAGACAATCAAAGGGCAAACAAAAAATAAAGGAAGGGGACCAAGAAAGGGCTCGGGCCCGAAGGCCAGGGTGAACAGGTGTGTTTTTAATGATGATTTGAAATCATCCACAAATGTGATGCTTTTAATCCTCTAGGGCCAGAGAAGCTGTTTACAGCTGCAACATGGCTGTCACTGCAAAGAAAACAAACCCTAACTGAATAATGATGAGACCTGGCCGTCTTTGAACAGCTATATTACAATTAATCACAATTAGCCCACATTAAATCTCCTCTCTCTCTCCGCCCTCCATTCTCCATCTGTTATTGAGGAGGCGAAGTCATTGAATACAAATAAAATAATTTGGCTGTCCTTAATGTCTTTTGATTTTCCCATTAGCAACCCAGTATTTCTTCCTCACATGGGCATGAGTATAATTAGTGTCTTTCATCTGCATAAATTTAGCCTCTGAACCACGAGAATATCGATCATCAGGCAGAGCTATGGGTTTCATCTCTTTCTGTTTATCAGTAACTCTGACTGGAGTTTGTCACGTTAGCTTTCTGTCGTTTCTACCCCTTATTCATGGTGTGTGTCTTCACCGAGTGTTACAATCAAACCTGAGATGTCTTTAAAAATTCAGTTTTCATTATAATCTTATTTATGAACCAGCTATGGGATAATTAGTTTAAATAAGTATCTTTTTCGCCTCTGAAACTGAAGAAATGATGCTGCTGCAGTAATCCTGTTTACAAAGCATAAGTACATTTATGGGAAGATGTAAAGGTTTAATTATCTATGAAACTACACTTTAAACAAGATAAGTCCCTAAGTGGATGATACACAGTTTTAAGCAAACTGTTAGGATAAATAAGAACTTCAGTTGCTTGAAAAAGCTACCTTTCTTCAAGAAAAGGTTTGATCACTTGAGCCTATATATTGACATTTGAAACCAGTTGAATATTTTAAAGTGATGTGTCAGGAACCCAACCGGATTTGGATTTAAATGCACGACTAGACACAAAGGTAAAAAACAAAAAAATCACTCTTCAAGAGGGAAAAAACGTGGCTACAGCAAAAATACATCAATATAAACATTAAGAAAGCACGAGGAATAAAGGAATGGAAGTTCTTGGCTTGAAATAACGCTGGCTCTCCTAACATGGCATGGAACAAGACAAACTGTCACAGGACAAGGGAGAATGGGGGTTGCGTTCGAATTGTCAGTTAAGCTTAAGAAGGCCACTAGTGAAATGAACCTGTGACGCTCTCAAAGAGCCACTGGAGTGAAACCGCAAATACTGGGAACGGAGACAGAAGTTTAGTTGACTTTTTTCATTTAAAACATTTACTTTCTATACCCTGCTTCATACACTGACTTCCCTCTGCTCCTTCAAGTCTGTCTCACAGTCCGGGGATGTGAGGAAAGCACGCCGCGAGACACAGACAGGGAGGCTGCTTTACTTCATTGAGGAAATGGCGATCAATATTAACAACATAGGTTACCTTCATTACGAGTTAGAGAAAGATCATAAGAAAGGTTGATAAAGATGAAGCTGTTTAACGGGCAGCGGAGCCACTGTGTATAGAGAGAGAGGGAGACGCTGAGCTGCTCCTCACAACTGTTATTAATCCCGGTACCGGACAATTGTTAATTGTTCTAACTTGGAACCGAGGTTTGCTTCCCCCCCTGGTACTGTGCTTGTGAAATCTCCCACCCTGTCTAACAGTACAGAAAGCAGCGAGATGCATTTCTTTAGGAATGATAAGCAGAACCGAAAATAACATTTCTAAACGATACAGATGGAATCAAAATGTCGGAACCGGATGACGGTACTGTTAGGATTTCTTAGCCCTGAGAGCAGGATTAACTGAAAAGCGTCCAAGGAAGCTTATAAAAGTTAACAGCATTAACAGCGTTTTTCTCTTTGAATTTTATAATATTCTAATGTCTGTGGTTATTTAAACATTCCCCAATAACAGTATTGCAGCGTCAATAAGTGAGGGTTAAAGACAGTGTGTTTAGTGTACAACACCACAACTCTTTTTATTGGGTTCTTTTATTTGGGGTTAAGTACATTGTCAGAATAAGTGAGAAATGGATTTAACTTCTGTTAGACAGCTATCATACTGAATAAATATTTACTCTGAATGTATGCCAAAATGTATGGCATATAGCTGTCTAACAGAAGTTAAATCCATTTCTCACTTATTCTGACAATGTACTTAACCCCAAATTAATGAACCCAATAAAAAGAGTTGTTAAATAATAGTGAAGTCACGTTGTAATAACAATAACTAATCTCTATCAGTTCTTTTTCTGCTTTGCCAAAAGCCACTGTGTCAAATGTCCTATTAGAGTTGCCGTATGTAGTTGTCCAATATGGCGGACCATCTCGCACATGCGCAGTACAGATCGGGCAGGGGGACCGATCGGGTAGTGACACTAACCTTACATTTAAGTTAACTATATTTACTCGCAGGAAGTCGTTGTGTGAACTTCCGGTTTTTCAGAATAAAACCGTTTTAAATCAAAACAGTGTATTTAATTTCCGGTTTTCAGAATAAAACAGTTTTAAATTAAAAAAGTGTATTTAATTTAAATTACGCCTTATAAACATTGATTTTATTTCTTACAGTACCCAACCCTAATAGACACCAACTAGTTAACTAGTCAGCATTTTTGCCATGACTGGTTAACATATAAGAGAACATTTGTGCAACTTCTTAACAATTAAGGTAAGAATGAGCCAAACTAGAGCAACTGGTGTACATTTTCGACTAGTACTAGTTAACAAGAAAAATGAAGTGAGCCTCACAAGTTAACTAGATAGATCTAAAGTGGCTTCAACTAGTTAACTAGTCAGATTTTTTGCCTTCAATAGTTAATATGTAAGCTAAGTCAAAAGACTTAAAATAGTGTGACACATGATAATGTAAACCAGTAGGTATACATTTTTAGCCTCACTTAACTAGTAAGGTGAAAAGAGACTTACGCTAGTTAACACGTTAACATGTTTGCCTTAGCTAGTTAACTAGTTAAAGAAAATGTGTAAAATTAGTCAACAAGTAAAGTCAAAAGACACTCCTACTAGTCAACTAGTGAGCATTTTGGATGACACTAGTACAACTAATGTTGGCAACTGCCGTCTGATATCAAGGATATGGAATAAATACTCAAACTGCTTGCCATAGAGTAGACAGTAACTTAACAAGTGAACAATGAGACATGACCATGGGCGTCGCAGCCATTATATGAGGGTGGGACAAGTCCCCCCCACTTTTTCAAATGATTAGTTTAGACCCCCCCACTTTTACTATGCGGAAAGTCCGTGAATCGGTCTATCCACTCGCCGCACTTTGTAGAGCGCTGTGTCAGTGCTTCACTATCAAATGAAATCCATTCCACTTGCTTATTGAGAGAATGCCCAAATCAATGAAACTCCGTACCATGTTTTCACTGCTACTTTGTACCAAGGCAGATTATCACATAGCGCGCGCATGTTCAAGGAGTGTTGTCATAGTTGGACAGCTCAGATCTGTTGTATGAAGCGATGCCGGTAGCGGAGGTAAGGCACACACACCAAATGTTCAGGAAAAGGTTAATACAGCGAAAATCAAAGCTGACGATCTCTTGGTTTGATATGTGTTCTCCCCCAGACAACATGGACATAAGAAAAAAATGTTCAAAGAAGAGGAAAATAAGTCATCAGCTGGTAGCAGTTAATCAGTTAACAGTGATGGCGGCGTCTCAATTCTGGAGAGGAGTTTCGTCTTTATGTCATGATAGAGAAATACAAATACTGAATAGTTTAGATGAGAAAAGGCATCGAAATGCCAGGTTACTAGTATTTATCATGTAAACAGGGAACATGAATAACCCGATCTCTCTGTGCTCATGTAAACACCAGCGACGTGCAGTCAGTGGAGGCAGGAGAGGCAGAGCCTCACCTGTCATACTCCAATGTAACGGAAAAACAATTAAAGAAAAACTAAATAATAATAATAATAATAAAATGTCTCCACTGATCTTGTGTAAATGTGATTTATGTATGATTCCAATCGCATTTTATAGTAAAAATCAGCAAATTTGCCGAGCTCCGCTACGGGAGCGATGAGAAGTGAGGCAGGCACGAGCTCTGCCTCTCGTACGCCCACAGTAACTTGCTGGAGCACGGGCACTAATTTAGCGCGGCCACTTATTTTGTGAGCGCGCTCAAGCCAGTTACTGTGGGGTGAGGTGAGGCACAGATGAGATCTGCCTCACTTCAGAATGCGTCACCCCACAGAAACTGGCTGGAAAGCGAACCCTAAGCGCATGCCTGTTCCCATCTCACTGTAGGTCACCAATGTAATGTTTGTAGATCCCTTTATTACATTTATCCTCCCCATCCATAGTCTCTAAATAACTTATTTCACGTATATATGATATTTAGGCTCGCTACACATATACAACGGCAATGAAAAAATCACAAGGGGAGGCAGCCATAACCTCTGCCGCACTGAAGGGGGCGCACGTGAGCCCACAGGTTCTTGTTGCTACTGTTATTCTACCGCAAACAACAAACTCGACTTTTGAAACTACAGGAAGATAAGGACGACTTTTACAAAACAGTAATAGAGATTGTTGTCCAGAAGGATAGCATGGACTTCTGTTCATCTTCAAGTCAAGGTAAGACCACAACTCTAATGAAAATGGGATCTTACTTAGAAAGAACAATCCAATATTTAGATTTTGGGTATCCTTTTGTTGATCGGTCTGTTTAAAATTAATCATAGCATCAGACTAAAAAAACGTTTGAAAATAACAGAATATTTCGATTAAGGTCAAAATAGGCTATAATATTTGTAAATCTGACTCTGAAAGAGTCAGTGCCTCACCAGCCATGAACCTCACCGCACGTCACTGGTAAACACCATATCCCCAATATGATCATAACCAGGATAATACTCTTAAACGGCTTACTGATGTCCATGTAGAGACGCAGTCAGTGTGTTTTACTGGAGCCTCAGTTCGATAAGAGATTATTTAACTTAGGTACTCTCTCTCAAAATGGTAATGTGCATTATGTTTTAATTATACTTCTTATCATTCAGAAGCTTTTTGTGTGTGTTTATGTTTTACTGAGTGCTTATAGGCTATTTCCATCCCAGTATTCAGTTAACTATTTATTTTCTGTGCATATTACATAGACTAGCTAATATTCTACCTACTGCTTGGGACTTTGAGTCTTCAAAATGTCCAATGTCACAGACTGGGACTTACTTTAGAGTCAGTTGTATTTACATTCAGTATGACTTGTTATGATTCAATGGGAAAGAGTATACTGCTCAATAAATAATTATCACTTCACCACCTCTCTTGACATCTAGGCACTTGAGAGTGAGTCAGAGGCAGAATACAGGGACAGTGGAGAGAGGTCCATTGCTGAGGTGAGTGATGAAAGGGAAATGACAGTTGAGAGTAAATTGTGATGTGGACTCTCATCCCAGGATTTTAAGGAAATCAGTGGGGATATTGAACAGGAAACATTTCAGTCAAGGGGCATCATATGACCAATATAGACAGAAGAGCAACATTTATTTGAACATTTAAGTCAATGATACCATTCCTAGGTGAACTTAACATCCGTATGGAGTCAGATCAGTCTCAATATTAATAAATGCTCACAGAAGGATTCACAAATGTATTTTGCGATTTATATATAAATGACTCTCCACAACAATATCTCTCAATGCACTCACAAATAATTATTGTTGTATATAAATGTACAAAAAATGGGCATTTAAACTGCTTTTTATTAATTCAAAGACGGCTCTGAATTAATAATCAAATATGTTTCCTTTCTTTACTACTGGATGAAATTACAAAATGTACCCATCATTTTCCTCATGCTAGTATAGCCACATAAAAGTATCAAGCCACCTGTTAAAATGCACCAGAATACAGGAAATCTATTTTTTATTTCGCCCCCACACCCCCCGTTAAAAATGTCCCCCCCACATTCAGGATGCTTCCTACGCCCATGGACATGACTATACATATCTTACTAAATGTAAACATGGAATATAAACTCAACATATAACATAAACCTGGTGGAGAAACTTGCCACGATGTTACATGATGAGTCTTTGAAGCATTGATACTTGATAAGAACACCTGAAGTTGGGTCATTTAAAGCAAATGAAGTTGAGGCACTGCAAAGAATCAGGGATCAGTTATATTCTCAGTTAACAGTAAAACACTAAGGGAAGTGTTCAGCTGAAGGCACCACACATATTAAAGGCAGGGGAGGTCTTCTGGCATCGGAACACTTTAACAACAGATGTTGAAGGATCAGATCAAAAGCCGGAGTTGTGTAAAAGAATGGCATTTATTTCCAAAAGTGTAAGGAAAGAAAGAAGAAAATAAAACCCAGGATTTTAAATAAATTACACTTTTCTAAAATACGGTTTACCAGCAAGCTGCCAACTCCATTTCCTCTGCTTATTCCACTGGATTTTACTTTCTCAGTCTCACCTCATTGGAAGTTAAGCAGATGGTGAGATAAAAGGAATAAGCATCCAATCCCAAAGAATATTGATCACACTATTCATCCAAGATCTCCAACTAACTGCTGACACCAAAACTCCATCGATGGCAAATCATGACACACCAATGAGCATACAAAAAACAACCGAATGTCATTTATTGCAGAACTACATTACATTATGTTATGGTAATCTTATACATTATGTTAATTCAACTTAACAGAGTCCAGCCTCTCGCTGCTGAGAGGATGTAACAATTAAAACCTGTTGAACTTCACTTTATCAAAGCCCCAGGCTGAGCAACAATCCTATGAACCTTTATAACAGAAAAACTAACAAGCTTGTCATTTATAACAATAACTGATCCTTTATCAAATAAACTGAAACATGCAATAATTCACAAGGCAGACACATAACACTGCTTTGGAGAGCAAAGTCTAGTGGAAATATTGAAGGCAACATTTCCACGCCGAGGTCTCTGCAGGTTCAATCTGATGGACCATGGGTGCATCCAACCCTGTATTTATTGATATTTTGATGTGATTCATCATTCGGTAATATGTTATGAATAACCAGTCCAATCAGTAACTGAGTTGTAATCCTGCTAATGCAATGACTAACACAAAGTGGTCTTTGGTTCACGGACTGTGTGGGGGTCCTATTTGTGAATGGTCATATTACATTATTACAGGTGACAACAGTGTTTGCTTCAAAATGCATTTAAAGAGAAAACATCAACAATCAAAGGTCATTTCTGGAAAGGAGACAGTGACGTGCAGGATTGATGAGCTCTGGTTATCAGACGTCTGGCTCATAACTGAGCAGAATACTGAGGCACCACTGAGTTGTCTGATTCCAACAACAGAAAGGCTGTTCAACAGTCTGACCAGCAGATCTGATGGAGAACAGTTGTGCCTTAAAGGTCCCATGACATGGCCATTTCTACTGATCATAATTCCATTGTTGAGGTCTACTAGAATAGATTTACATTGTGCAATTTTCCAAACTCACATTGGTTTTCTCATACAGCATCTCTGTATAGCATGTGTATTCACTGAATTTCACTCTCTGTCCTAAACGCCTTGTTGGAGCTCCTGCATTTTAGTAGGATAGTAGTATTTTAAAGTGTGAAAAACAAAGTGACAGTAACAGACTGGAACAAGAACAACGAGTGTTTTTTTTACCTACAGTTCCAAACAAAGTAGGCATTTTCTTTGTGCCACTGCATCTCACAAATAAACAAGGACATTGAATAATCAGACCACGAAATAAAATAAATCAAGTTTCACTTTAGTTTTTCAAGTAACTCAACTCAAACTCACTATCTCACTCACTCAGCATCATCAGAGAGGTTTTTTTTTATATGAGCATGTCCACATTTCCAGGTAGAAGCTGGGATGTTTGGGCGTTTACAATATCCCCTGCTGTGGAAAAAACTCTCTCGCTTGGTACTGATGTTGCTGGTACTGATGTTGCTGGCACTGATGTTGCTGGTACTGATGTTGCTGGTACTGATGTTGCTGGTACTGATGTTGCTGGTACTGATGTTGCTGGCACTGATGTTGCTGGTACTGATGTTGCTGGCACTGATGTTGCTGGTACTGATGTTGCTGGCACTGATGTTGGTGGTACTGATGTTGCTGGCACTGATGTTGCTGGTACTGATGTTGCTGGTACTGATGTTGCTGGGACAGCAGTGTTCGCGTTAACCAAATATTTTTTTTAACAATGATCGAAAAATCTGAAAGCAGTCTGTCATTTTGACAGATTAGAACAAACTCGGAACAGCGCCAAAGTTTCCCCGCAGCGAGGCTCTGGTGTTTGCCGTGTTATGCATGCCCTCCAAAAGGAAATGATATAGTTTCCAAACCGTACTTTGCCGTACAGATCATTGAAATGTCTGGGAGTTTTTGCTTTACGCTGTGCGTGCTCCCGCGAGGTGCATGCATATCTCGGTGGGCATGCATAACACGGCATTCCACCAATATACTGTTGGTACTTGTCAATGTCTCTAGGTATGTAAATGTAGCCCTGTAAATACGATGTCCTTTTGAGTTATCTGTTGTTTTATGTTCATGTTGTAACCTACTGTCTCCCTTGAAACAGAGATCGATGATCTCAATGGGACAACCTGGTTAAATAAAGGTTTTTAAAAAAAAAATAAAAATTAACCATGTAATATCGTGGTAGATTTTGTCAGTCTCACAACGGTATTGAAACATTTATTTATCGCGATACCGCGATATTCGGTAAATCATTACATCCCTATAACTGGTCTTGTGTAGCTCAATACAGTATCTTGATAGAATGATTTATATTCTTTTAGGTCTGGATTCACAGCGGTGGATTCACAGCGGTGGATTCACAGCGGTGGATTCACAGCGGTGGATTCACAGCGGTGGATTCACAGCGGTGGATTCACAGCGGTGGTGGCGAAGTCCATAGGGACTTGGCTTGGCAACTGGAAGGTCACCAGTTCAAGTCCCGGAAAGACCGGGGTTGCGTTCGAATACTCCAAAAAAACAGCTCCTAAGTTCTAACCCTATCGTCTATTCCTTGACCTCGGAGTGAAACGTCATGGGGTTAAGGGATAGTGGATAGGAGAATTCAAAAGGATTTAGGAGAAGAGACTGCGGCACTTTAGAGAATCCGACTGCACTTTCACTATCCGACGTGTTTATGATGCGCCAGCAGAGGTCATAAATGTGCGTCTGCTGCTGTGGGGAAACTATGGAAACTACAGTTTTCTATACAGCGGACTACAACATGGATGTTTAATAAGAACGAGGGACTACTGTAAACTCATCTAGAGACTCTGCACCGTGCTCTGATGCTGTTGTTTTATGCTTTATGAACGGGGACAACAGAGAAACATATTCTTCATGACCAAAGTTGAAATTGAAATAAAAAAGGAAAGTGAAACTTATGCTCGTCACCCTCTCCCTCCGGTCCACATTAATACAAATGATCCCAATACATATGATTGTATGAAAAGATCTTAAAATCAATACAAATGTATTTATTATAAACGTTAGTCCTTAACATCTATCACTGTGTATATCACCATTCAAACATCTTTTAAAAGTTGAACAAACCCCACACAGCTCAGTAAAGACTGTGAAATGTTGACTTTATTTGATCATTTCAGTAAAAACTAACGTTCATATTTCTCTTTTTGATTATAATACTGATGAACGTTCAAAACAAAGCACTTTGGCAACTTACCACATACGTTTTAAAATGCTTAATAAGCACCGTAACTTTCATGATATCATTTCTCGTTCATAATCGGTTGTTTCCGTGAACGGCCGACTGTTGTGTGACGGCAAATGCTGCGGCCGCAAGGCATTGTGGGGCAGCATTTTCTCCTCTCCTTTCGGTTAGGGAGGTCCAGTGGTTCCTAGGCTAAAGGAGGTTATAAAGGAAGTTTGAAACCTCCTTTCCTTTTAATTTAGAGAATTCGAACGGCACTTATCATGGCTGCCACTGAGGGACTTCCGGGTCATTTCACTCCGTTAGGAAGGTTCCTAAGCTAAATGGACTATTCGAATGCAACCCAAGTGCTACCGACTGTCCCAGCTATGGGCAAATACCAGGGGCAGATGGGGCTCATAGCCATGGAAGGCAACCCATCTAGGAGAAGGACACTCTGAACTAAAACCAGGACTGAGATGAGTTGCGCCCCTCAGTCCTTAATCAGCATAGTAAAGCCAACCATGAAGTGGAGGGCTCATCTGAGGCCGACCTAGAGAGAGGTCTAGATTGGTTCAATCATTTTAAGGCACGCCACCATCTTTCCTGCCGTATGCCTGGCAGGAGTTTTTTGACAATCTGGTTAAAGTGATAGACAGATAATAGACTAACCATATTTTATAACATGAATAACTATCAATGACAGCCTATATAAATCAGTACAGTACATGTACAACTGGTACATGTGTTTACCAACCAGCTACATTTACAAGGATTTCTATTTAGGGCTGTTTAAGTTAATACTGATTCTGATATGGCTCTTTCATGGTTTTTTTACTGGCATTAATTCCCTCCAAACATGATTTTATCATGTTGACGAAACAGGTGTCACTACAGTGCAAACACCAAGCAGGTAGTGGCAGAGAAAGGATGGTATCACTTTTTTACTTATGCAAAAATCAATTGGTCAATTTACCCCCAGAGGGCTCAACTAACAAGAAAACTAAGTTAAGCCACAAGACCATTTGTATTGAGAAGTCATATTTTCATGTCCCTTTGTGATAAATGCATTATTGTCATTTTGATTGTCAGAAGACATCCTGAAATAAAGGTTGTTGTGGTTGATGTCATTTGACTTCTTTCACATTTTTCCTTGACTTGAGGACGATATAAGTAAAATTGGCTCATCTTACCCCACTTTCCCTACTCGTTATCCTTCAGGTATAGCGCTCAGTCTCAAAAAGGTTGGTGACCTGGTTAAACGCTACATATGCAAAAAATATTAATATTGTCAAAGGGTTTGTTGAGGACCATACTGGATTTGCTCCAGTGGACATCAGAGGTAATACTTCTATAATCAATAAGATATGTGTTAATCCTGAGACAGACTTGGTCTCCATCCTCTGAACTCTGGCAGATGTTGTAATGTTGTGTAACTGTTACCCTGGAAGACATGACTGCATGTTTCCAAAAGCTTAAAGAGATCATTAATGGCTGTGTTTAGAGTGAGGGTACACTCCTGATCCTGTTGGAGCTGATCCTAACATCTGCCTGCCCCCTGGCTTCTGGAATCAAGTCTACAAAAGGAATTACAGAACTTCTTAAACTTCAAATTCTAAGAAACCATTGCAGCATGTGTGCCAACAAATGTATCACAGAATACTGAAGTGTGTTGTTTGTTGCTCTTTTAACACAATTTATATTTATGCATGTTTAATATCTCGTTATTATATGAATATTTAAACGTACTACAAACATAAGCTAATGGCCAACACACTTGTATTCCTTAAATAATCATACTTATTATATAAGCTAGCCCAGTTTCTAGAACCCCCCCCCCCCCATTTCACATTAACCGGCAGTCCTAGTTCCCTTGGTGTTTGCTAACAATATTATTAAGGTCACACAAACAATTATTAGAAATACATTTTTTAACTAGATAATGCATTTCCTGTAGAAATTGCGGTGTGTGCTGAAAATCTACAGCTGAATTTAATTACAAATATCTGGATGGATTATGGTTAATATTTCTGGAATGATGAAAGTTATATGAATGTCAGGAGTAATAGCCGTTGTTTTCGAATCGAGCTGAACCTTTTCATGTTCGAACAGAATTTCATAGATGAGGAATGTGGGAAAAAAAAGTGAATCAACATGTTGCAGTAGGAAAACATACTGTATGTGGTGAACGCCACTCGGCATTGACACCAAATAACTGATACAGCTGAAATAGTGCAGGGTTTCAACTGACAGCATGGATTTAACTCGGGGGGTGGGGGGGTTCTCCCAACTGATGGCTCATGTCCATGCATTTTGAGGGGCAGTCCTATCAAAAACATAATGCCTATACTGTGCTTTATAAAAGCAGAAAGATGTGTAAAGAAGTCCCATAAACAAATCAGTTGTCATCACTGTGTTATAAACTGCCAGACAAATCGTTTTTTTAAAGAGCATCAGTACTGGGCTATTCCCCTTCCTCCATCCCTGACAGTGTTGTGCTTTAATTTGCATAAAGAAAAACAGATCTTTAGACAACGTCATCACCCTGCCCCAGAGGAACGAGAAGTAAGTGTGAATATAAGCTGCATCTCAGCATACAAAACCATTTTGACCTCGCATCTATCCCGAGGGCCTGGAACTAAACCCTGCTCTCTGGCTCACAGGCCAAGGAGGCGACATGAGGACCAATTTGGGCTTACTCTCAAAACATTCAGAGTTAATTAGATACAGATACCCCCTATACACACGTTTAACTCAACCTGGTCTCACCAGAATGCGTGACTCCACCACGACTCCTTAACACCGCAGTGCGTGGTGGAGTCTTTTAAATAAGCAAAAAGTTTTGGGGGTATCTACAGATATTAAGCCTGACAAAGTACTTAACGTCTAATATATTGCATGGTTTGTTTTGGAACTTGACAATCAACTTTCCTGCAATGTTAACTATGTTGAAGCACTTATTTTAACTGATATTATACATATTAATTATACTCTTATAAGATGTATGTAGATAGTATAAGAAATGTGCAGAATATGTTTAATGGTGGAGGTACACAGATATTGATAGATCTCTTGTTGATGAACCTGCGACCCAAGTTTTTCATTCATTGCATAACTACACCGTAGTTGTGTATAATATGATATGTCAATAAACCTAAGAAAATCTTGAAATCTTGAAAGGGATGTGCAAAATAGCCATTATATACAGTTTTTAATTAACTATTAGTAGAGAATAACGAGTAATGAATATACTTTATAGGGATCTGCAGATACATATTTAGCCTTCTCAAGCACCCACTACCAAATATCTCTCCTGATTGTTGGCACTTGACAATCACCTTCACTGAATTTTACTCAGGTGTAACTAAAGTCTGATTTAAGGGTTGTTTATATTTCACATCATTAATCAGAATCTGCAAAGTAACTAAAATAAATGTAGTGGAGTAAAAATACAGGTTAACCTTAAAGCTCCCATGTCATGCTTTTCCGGTTATTACCCGTCCCCTTGTGTGTTATGAAGGTTTTTATGCATGTAAACGGTGTGCAGAGTCAAAACCCTGAAAGTACACCCTGTAGCGAGTAAAACTCTAACACAGAAAATACCTCCCCAAAACGCCTCGTTGGAGATACGTCACTGCCCATTTGATTCTTCCGGGTACCGCATGATGTCATGCGGTACCCGGAACGAAATGGACCAATCCCGAAGAGCTATGGCCACACCAGCAGCGGCGTGTTCCTCCAGAGGTTCGAAGAACCGGCATTTCACAGACGAAAGCTTCCAAAACATTGCCCAGTTTGAGGCCGGATATGCACAGCTTGTTTGGACCGTTTGGAGCAGGGGAAGATCCGGGTACACAACCTGTAAGTTTGCATTGTTATTTGTGTATTTATCAAACAAGACTGTTTAAATGTGTAAACTGTGTTGGACTGCTAAGCCATTGACACAGTGCTAACTGTGCTAACTAAGTTGCTAGAGTTTCCATATATCAACTCTAATATCAGCAGATGGCCTTGCATACATGTATCTCATAGCAGGAGAATGTCTGCATTCACATACAAAATACCTATTGACAGTATACTCCGGGTGATTTGCCGTGCGGTCAGTCGCGAAACGTAATTACATTATAGCTGGCGTAGCGTGTATGCAACCGATCTAACACGGAGCTAGAGCTAGAGCTAGAGCTAGCTTTGGTCGGAAAAACATTTTTGTGATGCTACGTTGCTAGCGTTTAAATATATCAACTACAATGTCAGCAGATGGCCTTACATGTTTGTCATGGCAGGAGAATGTCTGCAGTCACACACACGGAATACTCATACAGTATACTCCGGGTGATTTACGTACATTGTGACAGGACATATACTGCATGTATAGCTACGAGGCTAGCTGTATGCTAGCGCAAAACAATGTATTCATGACCGTTACAATGTATGACCGAACGTAGCAGACTACCCGTATAACATTGCAATTATAAACACGTTATTGCTAGCCTAATATGAACCACTAGCTTTTGTTCATAGTAGTTTTATTACTCTACATTATAGTTGCCGTTCCTCCGAGCTAACGTTAGCTACCAAGGTAAACAAAGCTAGGTTAGCATATTAGCTGACAAGCTGTTCATTAGATTGATTAGATAGATCCACACTCGGAAGGCCACAACGGAAAGACAAGGAGACATACACGAGTTTACAAAACCACGGCACATTTATTGTGGTAAATGCAGAGATACGTGGTCAGGGAAGAGGATTGCTGTGCTGCTTGGAGGGAGAGAGGCTGCCGTGTGACTCCCGGCAGCTGGCTAGCACCTCGGCTCCGGCCAGGTGTCCGTGATCGCGCTGATTAGCCTCTTCAGCTCCACCCCATCGTAAGACAAAGGCCCTGGGGCCGTCACACTCTTCTATAACAACAGTTAAAAATATATATATGTATATAAAATATACGCCATGATAAGACTGATGTTCGGCTGAGAGCAGCCGTTTAGACATGGGCGCAGCCTCTCTGGTGGTTGACTAATCAGAACAGAGTGGCCGAGCTGACCAATCGGAGCACACTAGGCTCACAGGGAGGGGGGGGCAAGAGCTCCAACGAGTCGTTTAGTGGAGAAAGTGAATACTGCTGAATACACATGCTTGACAGAGATGCTGTATGCGAAACCAATGTGAGTTTGGAAAATTGCACAGTATAAATCTATTTTAGTATACCTCAACAATGTAATTATGATCCGTGGAAATGGCCATGACATGGGCCCTTTAAAGAAAGCCCTCAGGATTATAAAAGACCCCCATCACCCCAGCCACAAACTGTTCTGTCTGCTGCCGTCTGGCAGGCGGTACCGCAGCATCCGGACTAAAACCACCAGACTCAGGGACAGCTTCATCCCACAGGCCAGAAGGCTATTAAACACCTGAACTTTGAAACAACATCCATAACATTCATCTGGCTGCTACTTAGAAATTATTTATCTAATATATCATATTCCAACCACTTGTATATAGACTCTTATTGCACTATTTCACTTTTTACTATTTTACTATTTATCTTTTTGTATTTCCTTGCACTATTTTTTCTGTGTATCTGTTTTATTGTGTTGCACTGTTGGAGGAGCCTGTGACCTAAGGGGGGGGGGGGGTAGGATACGTTCGATTCCTGTCTTGGATAGTGTGCCGTCGATGGGTTTAATTCCATTTCAAAGTGCTTTTTGACGCCCCGTGTAAACTTTGCGCACTGCCACTCCAAATTCCAATCACAGAGCTTGAGGACTGATCACAAGCACATGGTGTAGTCCCATAGCTGAGGATTCTGGGTAGTGTAGTGTCTTCTGCCATCCAAACACAACAAATATATTTGTTTCTCCGAATCGAAGGGGAAACATACAAAAGCATTGCACACAATTTAAACCAATCAATGTTGTGTAATTAACAAGGATAATCTAGTGTTTTTGAGTTGATGAGTAGTGCAGATATCACTGTAAAATCAATCGACAGTAAGGAGAATACTTACTTCCGGGTGTAAAATCCTCCGTTATCCAATGGGAATGGACGCTCAGCTCTTTGGGTCCGTAATACAATAAAGGGGACATGATCAAATAGGAATATAATTATCTTTTAAATAACGTTAACTAAAGGGAACAATCTATTTGACACAGCTGAAGCTCTGGCCTTCCTTAAAAACTAACTCATTTAATAAAAATCACAGTTGTATTACACACAATGCACTGTTTTTTGAGAACAAAAACTGGTAAATAATGCACCATAATACATTCTGACGAAAAATAAAAATTATTATGAATACAAATAAAATAAAAGAAGCCTCTCGTGAGTTACTACAAGCTATAAAGTAGATTTTAAAAATGTTTTATAGAATAAAAGCTCACTGCCGGATGTTGTAGAAATGCGTGTGTGCACCACGACAAAGGAGCCTCATTCACTTTACATTGGGGTTGCCGACACGTAAATGTAGCAGAGTGCGTGGTGGAGTCACGCATTCTGGTGAGACCAGAGGCCTGTACTACGAAGCTGGTTCAACTTAACCTGGATATCTTGGAGTTAGCCGGTTGGCCTAAGCCAAAACATACGCGCTGGCGCTAAACTGTACTACGACGCTGGTTATCAAGTGGATCGCTCAAGCCAGCCGTGTCCTATCTAGTTAGGTGCGCGTTCACATGAAAGGGGTGGTATTTGGAGCATTCGACCAATCTCAAACACGGACAACCGTACTGACAGCGCAGCGTCATACTTCCTGAATGAAAAGTGAACTTTAATATTAGTCAAATATGAAGAAGTTAAACTTTAAACATCCATGTCTTAAACACTTTATCCAGGATAAAAGCCACATAGCTGCACCTGCAAGGTGAATACAGCTGGTAAAAGAAAAAGTGTTTGAATGCGTACATTAACAGGTTTATGAAATCACTGCCCCGTCCAAGACACGATCTGACTTTAATTAGGAGAATTTGACTCGAGTGTTTCGTCAATGTAATGTGTTGCTTAAAATAATACTTCTGCATACAGTATGTGACACTGTGAGTGTTGCACGGCCAGATACGGCTCAGCTGACTCAGATAAGGAAATATATGATACATTATGATGTGATTTTATATGAATGATAATGGGACATATCGACACACATCGACGTCTGCACTCACAGTGCCGCGGACTGTAGCCTACTTAATGTTACTCTGATCCGGTTACTTATGTCGTGGCAGATATTTAAGTAAGCTTTCTTAACGCTAATATTATAATAGTCAGATTGCTCTGAAGATGGGAGGGGATATTGTATTAATTTTCACGTTCACACAGTCAGTTGATTTTTGCCGGCTGTCTTTCCTGCAACGGCAGTTTTTCTGTATTTCCTCTATCCTGTAATATGACTTGATCGCTTTAAACTCCGCACACGGAGCTCTGATTGGTCAGCAGGCAGTGCTTTCACTGAGTTGATCTCTTAGCCTGCCACCTAACCTGCTCCGGAGCAGGTTTGCCGCTCAGCATAAGTTACCATGGAAATCTAGCCTGCTAAAAAGAGAACCAGCGTCGTAGGACCGGAAAGCCCGAGATTTCCCTGAATTTAGCCGGCTAAGCGAAAATCCAGCTTCGTAGTACAGGCCTCAGGTTGGTTTAACTCTACTTAGACGAACAAAGAAATGAGCTTCTTTCTGTGCTCAATTCCTCACAATAAATCTGGAGGCTATCTTCATTCACTCTATGTTTCCACGGTGGTGTACAGTTGCTATTTGCAATCTAGCAACTGCTTCCAGGAGCATAAAGCTCTTTGGGTGAGATGGAGTAAAGAAAATGCATTTGGACATGGAAGGTGAGTCAGACTCTTAGACTAAAACTGGCTGAATGTGAATCTTCCTGCCAGAACATGCTTTTCAAAGGACAACCTACGGAAAAGTGGTGCCTTGTTTCCCCCAAAGCAGCTAGCACAGAGGTTGAATCTACCTCGGCTGAGGTGCAGGACAACTTTGCATAATCTCTGGGAAAACGACTGAAAGGTCTGATCAAATTGAAACATAGAGCAAGAAAACTCAACCAAAATAGAAAGCCTGTGTGAAGCACTCAAATCAGTCCACATGGAAGGGAAAAAGGACATGAAAGGCTGAAAGATCAAATGAAGAGAATGAGAATATCATTGAATAGAGAATAAGATGTATGATCAAGAAAGATAGAGCTGCACATGGTGCCCTCTTCTCAACAGAGTCCCAGTCTTCTGAGGACATCAAGGCAGAGTGAAGAAGATGTGGGGGGGGGGCTCCTGAGGACAGATCATAACACCAAAGCAGGTACACTGGACGTGATCGGGACAAAAGAACGAGAAGAACAGCAAAAGGTAAAGAAGATAGTCTGCCAGCAATGTGAACCTCGAAATGTGGATTAGCAGATTTATATATATTTTTCAAAATGAATAGTTTGTGGTTAATCTTAACTAATTAAATAACCAACTGGCCTGAGATCCTGTCTCGATAGTTCATCTGTAAACTTTCCTTTTAAAACTGTGATTCCTGCTGGTCGATATAAAAGAGGACAAACACCACTGCCTCATTGATTAACAGGAAAGACAAAAATGAAGCCTTTCCTTTCATCAGATCCTTTATAACTCTGGTATTAATTGAACATACAAAACTAAGAAGAAATAAGTATGAAAAGAAAGTAAGTTCCTAGGTGCTCACATAAAGAAGAAGTGATGTAACAGCTGCATATTGTCAATATAAACGGTGTAGGCTGGGATTAAAGGCTGCAAACGATGTACATTTAATGTGTGGATATCAGACCTTCAAACTTTAATTCCGCAACTGACTCTTCTTAGTCTAGTTGTCAGCTCAGTCCTATAGTGAACCCAGATTGTTGAGTACCCTAAAGTATTATGATAGAAATGTATAGTACGGGTCCCTAGCACATAGCCGGATGCTACAAGCATATGTTGGGCAATTTGCACAATTAGTAAGTTGCATTAATTAGCATTAATGAATGCAACTATTTAGCATTAATTAATGCAACGTATGCTAATTATTATTATCATCAGGCAGTTTCTATGTGTTTGGAACCGGTACTCTTATCTAAATATCGTACTGCTAATTTTTCTGATGCGGGAATGTGTTTTATTCATAAACTGTATGGACGTAGTGTCCGTGACGTCACCCATAGGTTTCTGCAGAGTTGCTGAGAAGCCCTTAGTAGACGGAGTCGGCCGCTGCCGTCTCGACAGTGACGTCAGAGACTAACTCCCGCCTGCTCCAGCCTGATCCAAATAAGGGCAAAGAGGCAGAGCCGAGGCGGCATAAAATAAGCCCGATATTTAAATGAAGAATACTCCACCAGCACCAACACAACAAACACGTCCGAGTTCAAGTTGTGTTCCCCGGATCAGCCTCACAGCTGAGCCCCTGTAGCATCCTGGAGCTAACAGAGCTAACGGAGCTAGCAGAGGGACAGAAAGCTAGAAGTAGCAGTCACCGCAGTGACCACGCCCTAATTTATGCAAAAACGTTAAGACCTAATATAACTAAAAGGGGTGCGTTGTAAAAAAATGCACTTCCCAATCCATTGTCATGAAGGTGGAATCTAACTATATCCAGAATAATTTGTATTGCATCCAGGGGTAGAAACATGTTTATTTCTGCTGTAAAGTTGGGCATTTTAACATCTATGGAAATTGCTCCTTTCTGCAGGAATCTGAATAGAAAATGACTCAAATAGTAACGCTAATAACAGAAATGGGTCTTATATCAGCAAGCAAAGGACTCAGGCATGTATTAGGAATACACTAAGAGACTATTGGCATTGGAAAGTGACAATTAAAATGCAAACAGAAAATTGAGTATGAAAATGAAAGGGCAGAACTAGAAATTCTGCAAATTGTTAATCTCACAACACGTGTAAACCAAGGTTTGACTTATCATATTATATTCATATTGATATTAGCACTGCAAAATCAGACAGATGGTATACAGTATGAGTAAAGGCAAGGGGCATGTCTGTCAACATGGAATCACAATCAGGTTATACATAAGGTATATTCTTTGTTTACTCACAAACTCTACTCAAGTGTAGTTACTTCACTACACTTCACTAAAAACTGGCTGCTTCCTAAATACTCATCCAGAGGCAAGGGTGAACAAGATTAGATGGATCTGTATTGATCCCTGTATGGGAATTCAGTTGTTACAGCAGCAACAGAATAAGAAATAAACAGAGTACACATGAGAATACTAAGAAGGATAATAATAATAATATAAAAATAAATATATATACAGATCCCTCCGCTTCATTTTCCACTGTGAAACCCTTCCGCCTCTATTTCCAACGTGCAGGCCAGTCCCTTAGGCTCTCTAGAGCTCCCTCAGCGGCGGTAATAGACGACTTGAGAAGGGGGGGGGAATTCAACGACCTGTCCTCTGCTGAAGCATTGTATTAAATGCAATACATAATGCTCTCTATATATTGCCTTTATGATGCTTTAAACGCTGTCTTAGGCTTTGGCTATAGGGAGGCAAAAAGTATTCTGGCTGGCCTTTTTCAAGATTGTTTTGATTTTTGTCCTTGTTTTTTTGTAAATAAAGTATTTTCGCTCTCAGGGCATCAAACGTGTGACGTAATTTGATGTTATAGATATAGATATAGATGCTAAATTTGTATCTTTATGGTTAATTGCAACCTTTGTGACTTTGCATAATGGCGTCAGCTAAATTAAATGCAATCTGAAGTAATGTTATTAAGCTTACACATACAAGAATTAGTACAATGAAGTTATTAGGTATTTAATAATAAACAGTGGTAGAAAGCATGGGGAAAATGTGTCAACATTTACCCTGTAAACTTTCATCAATTAAATGTTGATTATTGATGACCAGAAAGAGACAGAATTGAAGATGATTGTTGAAATAAATAGGTTTGATTTAAATAACATTAAAAATAATGAATAATAATGAAGTAAATCAATACAGCTCGATCTTATTAACGTTAAAAAAGCTATTAGGACCTGAAAGTTATTAAAATAATGTAATGTAATCTATCTTAAACAAACAAGCATTATACCATTTAAATATAATTTAATTGTTTATTTTCTCTGTCTATGAGCATGTGTACAGAAAATAAGTTGAAAAAACCGTTCCTTTGTGGTTGGACACACATTTGTATTACTTGATAGAAGCATATTTTACCCTATATTTTTACTTATGTACTATTGAATGTCGATGTTTCATCCCCAATGGACAATTTTGCAGTCAGCGCAGAAAAACAGGGATCCTTCTAGAAAACAAAGTCTGAGCAAACCCCGGGATCATACTGTTATAAACGTTGTATTAGCATTTTTATAGCAAAAGCCTTCTTGTCCCTTATTGGTTTACCTAGGGGAAGGACGATAAACCACCTCCCTGAATCTATGTTGCAACCCTTCTCCGCATACGTTTCCCAACACATTTTACGTCCACTTTTCTGTACATGTATTCTGTACATGTGTCCATGGCTGCATTACATTGACCAACACCCGACCTTGTTAGTTTTCTAGAACATGAGAGGGGCGAGTTTTTACTTTTGCCCACTTACCTATCGTAACTTCGTACCCCATTAACTTCAGAGAATGTGAAGAGTAGTTTACCTGAACCTACTAAAGGTGACCTTTTCTTTTTACCTTGACATTCTTAATTCCACCGTTTATGAGGCCTTGTTTCACACATTCACCCACACACACAGAGGTCTGTATACAGCTTGGCAGCAGAGCCCACTACTCTCCTCCACATGAAGTTACACACACATTCTGATAGAAACACTGTTCTGACATTACACTGTAATATTAGTATTATACAGTATTACTAATATACTGAATACTTATTATTCCCTGTTATTTTCTAATACAGAGCATTTCTTCAAGCAAAGTTCTACTCCCACTAACAGCACATTGTCGGCTGAACAACAATCATACGGTATATGGAGTTGAAACAGAATGCTTTGTGTTTTCCAGCAGATAGTAGCCTTTGAATGGCCCTCCTTAGAAGGAGCAGCTGTACACCATGCTGGGGCCACTTGGTGGGAAAGAGACACCGGATGAGACTTGACGGGTAAAAGCATTCTGGTCCATCGGGAGGGGGGGGGGGGGGGGGGGGGGGGTCTGCAGGGATGTACCTCTCTGATGTGGAGAAGTGGCCCTTGAAAAAACAGGCTGTGTATGGTATTGATTGGCCGTCATTCTCTACCTCCTGCCGGCCTTTGTTACTGGGAACATTACAGGGCCGGGAGCGGGAAGGGATAAATGCAGAGGAATCAGAGATCAGCTCCTTAAACCTTCAAACACTGCAACACCTCCGACAAAATGCGGGCTTTTCACAGCCGCTGCCACAGGAAGTAACAGGTGCAGTAATAGGGTTGGTATTTCCTCACGGGGAATGAGTTTTTCACAGCGAGTGTCTGCTGAGCAGTTACACTGAGCTGCAGCTGATTCATATTATTCTTCCCAACGGTACTTTCCTTTTCAATGAACAGAGAGATCCTACACTAAGCCCCAAGATCTACCACCAGGGATCAGCAGCAGGCTGTATGTGCACGTCAGAATACACAATTAGAATACCATCTATTTAATCATATAAAACTCGTATTAAATATGAATAAGTTATTATTCTGAGTTTGTTACGTGTTCGTTCCTCCCCCTTACTTTGGTTTTCCCGGTCAAATTTGATCAGTCTGTTGTAACTGCTAACTGCATTAACACACATAACATTAATCACCACCACATTTTATTTAACACCACTTTAAGCTGAAAGAATGTCCCAGACTACTGGTTTGAATAGACAAAGAATAGACACTGAGAATGTTTTCAAAAATGAACATGGATGTCGATTTGTGTGTTCTCTCTGATGGATGAACATAATCTGGGTTACTCTGGGTTCATTTCTTATGGCGGTCATTTTCTACCCGGAACACCATAGGTGTAACAAAGTTGACTAAACCTAAAAATGCAATGAAAGCGGTGATCAGCAGTTTAATATGTTGAAAAGCCTACTGTGTAGGATATCATAAGGTCTTGAAGCAATCAAATGTAAAACACAGTATTTCTGGTTAAGGAAAGTAGTGAATCATTCAGATTTGAGCCGAACACAACAGGAAGGTTCAATGGTTAAGGAGGTGCATTGAATACCCTAGGACTGAAAAATATATTAGTACATAAACAATCATTGGCTTACTTTCTTACATGCAGTGTAGCTTCCTAAAGTGTGTTTGAAATGTGCTCCGTTGTGTTTTTGATCATTTGTGGACAACATGGAGCTGTCCGGCACAGAGGAAGGAGATATCAGGATATCAGTTATTCTCAGACTAAAGAAAAACACTTTGCTAACCAAGTGTTGCGGCATTGTTATTAAAATAACTGTAGTCAATTAAAACATGTGTGGAGGAGGGGAACATGCTGTTTATTTCATAGGCGAAGAAGATCAGTGAAATATGTAGAACTGGGAAATAATGTTATCCTGCAATGCCCGGGTGTCCACATGTGTAGAAGAACACCTGCCTATACATGATGTCCTAAACTACACCATGTTCTGAACAGTGAATATACATTGTTACCATCAAATCGCAGAAACAGGGTCCCACAATTTAATAAAGTGAGACTGAAGCACTCCTTTATGCACCAGTCAATCCTCACAGTAAATACAGAGCTCAATCCCAGATGTAATGTACGTTAGAGGGTCTTTGAGCAGGTTCCTCTCAGTGATTGTGAGGTTATGTTAAATGTTTCTATTCCTTTCATCATGTCCTAATATGTGTCCTTGTATGATGTTTCAAATGTAGCTGCTGTGATGCAGGTAACATTTCAGACTTGATCTGACAATAAATTATTATCGTATGCTATCTGGAAGTGTAACATTATTTTATGTAAACATGATTTTTGGGGTGTCAAATGTACTGCTGTGTGTGTATTTTGCTTTATTCTTCAGAGTAACAACCACTATTCCATTAAACACAAACAATATTTCACCACCACATGAGACATGGTTTTCTGCAGTGCTCGGTTTTCCTCCACCTGTGCCCCCGCCTGCCTGTGCGCGCACCCGCTGCATGCGTCCGCGGCCGCGCGCGTCGCTCCTCGTGAATCCTAATCGCGTGCAGCGCCGCAGAGCTGAATGCCTCGATGTGTCCCGGTGTGTCCCGGTGCCTCTCCACCAGCAGGACCTCTGCGGGCCGTCACAGAGGGAGGCACCGCCGTCTGACCGGGAGCGCACCCCCCTCACGCCCTGAATATTATTTATAGATCACTTTTTATTATTATCAGCGTTTCATTCCTGTGAGTAGGTCAGTAGTGTCCCAACCACCTGGTTGGGTTGCGCTCCTCTTCCTCTGCTGTCCACTTTTAGTTCTCATCAGTCAGGACAGACATTCTCTGTGCGTCAAAGCTGCGCGCGGTTCAGAGTTCCCCGCCCCTTTTTATGTGCTGTAAGTGTGTTTTATTTACCTCCCAATAACACACTTCCCACACTCACTCTTTTCCCGGAAAGATTTCTACTTTCCACAATTCGTGCTGGGTGTGTGGGATGGCGATGGGACTAACCCTAAATCAAGCTCTGGAAAGTTATCCAGAACACAACCGGAAGTCCTGTTGTTGTTTATACAAAATAAAAGCACTGATAAAACAACTACAAGGACATCTGAATATGCACGAGCTCCCGGAATAATCATATGTTTGAATCACTTGGCGCTTCAATGAGTACCAATATAATGGCAAAAACATTCTGGGCACTTTCATTTTTTAGTGTCTCATAAGGCGCTTTCACACCGGAGTACTTTACCCAGTATAGTTCCGATAGTTCTTGAAATGTTGCATTCACACCAAAAAAATCCGGAACTAGAACATAGTTCATGAGAACCTTTTCATCCCCTTTTTAGTCCCTGCTAGAGAGCAGGTACTTTCATGGGAGAAAAAGGTTCCCATTTCTGATTGGCTGGGCGAATTGCAAACCACGCCCCGTAAAACTCTGAAAATATTGTGAAGCCGCCATTGTATTTGCTGGCATTAGCATTATTAGCATTAGCATTAGCCCAGCGCACAAACGCAGAGAGACTAACTTATGGCAACACAAAATAAAACATGGGAGCGATGGAGATGAGGAGGTGTCGGCGTTCTGGCGATTTACTCGGAAGGCTTCAGTAGAAGCTGCTGGGAGTCCCAGCAGCTTCTACTGAAGCCAGTCCCCAACTCCGGGGACTTCCGGCCGGGGACTCCGGGTGGCAGTATACGCCGTGAAGTTGTTTGCGGCCTGCCAGTAAACCCAAAGCAGAAGAAGAAGAAGAAGTGATGTCAGCGGCTTCATTTGCCTAATCCTCCCTCAGGGACTTATTCCGGTGTGAACGCGATCTGCTCTTTAGTTCATCAGAACTAAATGCAATGTAATGTAATGTAATGTAACTAAAGAGTTCTGATGAACTAAGTACGGCAAAGTACTTGGTGTGAATATGCCTATATATAGCAAGTTTTATGTTTTCTGGTTTTATGTCCACATTTTATCTTCACACTTTGTATAAATTGTAATCCTGATCAGGGAAATGCAAGCCAACCTAAGTCAACAAACTAACGCTTTTATTTTGACAGTCCAAACAGGAAGTGCTGGTGTTACTCCGCGCAGCTTCCCGCAGGTCCCTCTCAGTGTAGTAGTGTATATCGGAGGCTCGCCACCTGGCTGCGAGTTTGGAGTTGTGAGGCGTCTTGTAGGTGTGATCCACAGCTGCCCCCCCCCTTCCCTCTCTTTAATCTGCGCTTTCTTCTCCTCTCTTCGCACACAGAGGTTTCCTGACTCGGTCATGTGTGACTCCCCCCGGTGAGGACGGGATGGCCACTTTGTGAATCGGCGCCAGATGGATGGATGGACGTGTCCGTAGCGCGCTCTGGAATACTGCTGTGAACTGAACAGGCTCTTTCTCTGGAGTTCACATTTTTTCTCACCATATCTGGAATTGTTACATTTAGTGGTGTGATCGTCCACATTCCCTCCCCTGGCTGTGATCACCTGCTATGTGTGTGGAGTGGAAAATACCTGGAGGAAGGCGCAGCGCGGGATCCAGTGAGAGAGAGCAGGACATCTGCAACTGATACAGTCCGTCTCCTGTTTGTATTTCTTTCTAACCTGTGTGTAATGTACGTGGAATGAAGACAGAGGATGGATATCATTTGGGAAATATTGATCATTCTTCAAGCCAATGTGATTGTCTGCATATCAGGTGAGTTATGGGCGTCATGCTGGGCAGGTGCCTCGCTTAAATGCATATATTGTCTTTCACTCTTTTCCTGAAATCTGATATGATTGAGTGGGCTTTTGCTCGTGGGGCAAAACAATCACAATGAATGCCTGTCAGGACGCAGAATGTACCCACAGAGTGCCTGCCGTTTTGTTTTAGTATTCAGTTTAAAGATCTGTTCCTCTCTGTTCCTCTCTGTCTGTTCCTCTCTCTCTCTCTCTCTCTCTCTCTCTCTCTCTCTCTCTCTCTCTCTCTCTCTCTCTCTCTCTCTCTCTCTCTCTCGCCGTGTGTGTGTGTGTGTGTATATGTTTGTGTATCCTTCAGGCTTCTGACGCACGCAGAACATGGGTGGGCTTTTAACGCGAACCCGAATGAACAGGATGGTTTCAGTTAATGCGTTTTTGCTCCACGGACATGTCGCGTATTTCTAAGACTCTCTTCTCCTCTCCTCTCCTCTCCTCTCCTCTCCTCTCCTCTCCTCTCCGTCGGTGTGAAGTGTCTGGGGTGCTGAAACAATTCAGTCAGAGTTGTTATCAAACAGAGCAGTAGTGCGCACGGTGAGCGGCACGGTGCGGAGCTGACGCTCTTATAGCGGCTCGGTGTGCGCTGCGCAGGCAGAATGTTCTACTGCTTCAGCGGATACGTGACCTTACAACAGACTGATATTCCACCGTGATTCAGTTAGTGTGTTACACTACTTTTTCATCATCAGAGTCTATTTAATTCTAATTCAGTGACATTACATTACATTGCATTTAGCTGACGCTTTTATCCAAAGCGACTTACAATAAGTGCATTCGACCAAGAAGATACAAACTTGAAGAAAACAGAATCATATAAGTACATCAGGTTTCATAGAGCCAAAACATTTCAAGTGCTACTCAACTGGCTTTAGATAAGCCAGTCCTTTATTAGTATATAAGTGCTTAGTTAGTAATTCTATCGATGAGTTTTCAGTCTGCGCCGGAAGTGCAGTGACAATGTGGCAAAAACCACAATTGCACCTATTTTGATGTGCGCACAAAAGTTGTACACATAATATCGAATAATAAAGGCAGTAGATGTATCCTGACTTTGACTTACAGTACAGACACAGGATAAGATATACATGTGGGTAACGGTAAGAGTATTTGAGTTTATATTACGATGAATACAGCTATAAAGGCGAATAGAGACTATCACAAACTATATGTTTTCGCATCCCTGGTTTCAAGAGACTCGCATTCACTAACTGATACTGGTGCGTATACCTGTATTTACGCAATACGCACGCCATGCTGTCCACTCTCCTCAGTACCTTGGCCCCTGTCTCATGGAGGTAAAGGGCTTTATGTGACGATCACCCTGCTTCAGCTGCCCAGCCCCACCCAACTGTTTAGGTTGTTTTGTCCTAACAATGGCTTGTATGGAGGTCAGCCAACCAGGAACAAAGATTCAGTTTCAAGTGAGAGCATTATTGGAGTAAATTGGTGAAGAGTTATGAGGTTGCATTGACTACTTCTATAGGCAATAGTGTGTATATTATTAGTTCTTTCTCAAACTAACCTGATCTTAACACTTACAGTAGGTATTGGTTTAAGGCAATACAAAAAGTGTGTATATTATTTGTGTGTGTGTGTCTCTGTGTGTGTGTGTGTCTCTCTGTGTGTGTGTGTGTCTCTCTGTGTGTGTGTGTGTGTGTGTGTGCGTGTGCGTGTGCGTGTGCGTGTGTGTGTGTGTGTGTGTGTGTGTGTGTGTGTGTGTGTGTGTGTGTGTGTAAATCACCATTAGTACAGTTCACCAGATGTATTCTGGTATTTTCTGTTGAATGTTCACCAGCGCAGGGATGGCCTCAATGTTCTGGAATAGAGCTTGTGCCCATCAGGTTCATTCCCTGGTATCTCTGTGATAAAGGTGAAGAGCCCCTCCCTCAATAGCCGCTTTCAAACCAAGTACTTTGCCGTACTTAGTTCCCAGCACTTAGTTCCCAGCACTTAGTACCCCCATGGAACTAAGAGCAGATTCACACCGGAATAAGTCCCTGAGGGAAGATTACGCAAATGAAGCCGCTGACGTCACTTCTTCTTCTTCTGCTTTGGGTTTACTGGCAGGCTGCAAACCACTTCACGGTGTATACTGCCACCCAAAGTCCCCGGCCGGAAGTCCCCGGAGTTGGGGACTGGCTTCAGTAGAAGCTGCTGGGACTCCCAGCTGCTTCTACTGAAGCCTTCCGAGTAAATCGCCAGAACGCCGACACCTCCTCATCTCCACCGCTCCCATGTTTTCTTTTGTGTTGCCATAAGTTATTCTCTCTCCGTTGGTGCGCGGGGCTAATGCTAATGCTAATAATGCTAATGCCAGCAAATACAATGGAGGCTTCACAAAACTTTTCAGAGTTTTATGGGGCGTGGTTTGCAATTCGCCCAGCCAATCAGAAATTGGTACTTTTTTCTCCCCAGGATAGTCCCACCTCTTTAGCAGGCACTAAAAATGGAAAAGTACGAAAACGAGAAAAGTACGGGTAAAAGTACTCCGGTGTGAAAGCGCCTAATACTGCCACTGAGGCCCCAATTCAGACCCCTCAGCTCCGTGGCCAGCAGTGTGAATGTGTGTAGCTGAGCGGATGTGATCAGTGTGTTCTTGCAAACCAGAGGCTTCCTCTCAGGGAAATCTCTGAATACATAAAGGTTAAAAAAAGAAAATCCATGTAGACCTCACTACCTTCAAATGTACACAAAAGGTGTGAAGTGGATTTTCTAAATCTGTTCAGGCATTAGTCTTAACATTTGACAGTAAGCCTGCATTACTGGAGCTGTGTGGTTTAACAATGAGGCCGGGGAGGTCTAATGGAAATTAATTGCATTATGGGAAGAGTGGTTCCACTTTTCTTTTTATTGACTCAAATTAAGACTTAAAACAGAATTACAACTTTTGTGGCATCAAAATGTCAGATTCCAGTGTTGAGTAAATGTTTACCTAATATGTTATTACTACGTTCTAGTTCTTTATGACAGTTTATTTCAATAGATTTGCTATTTCCTTTTCATCCAGATATATTCTGCTACTCTGTATGCTCACACACTGGCATGTTTGCTAACCTTGTGTGATATTTGTACTTGTTGTTTGAGTCAGATTTTTACAGAGAAGGTCTAGTGATGCTTGGGATTTTCAGCATTTTTCTACAAAATGGAATGTTATTAATTTATCAAGCGATGCTGACATATATCCAAACCAGAATCAGCTTTATTGGCAGAATATGTGTACACTTACAGCCTTCCAGATTGTCCTGACCGTACCTGAGGGCCAGCTGTCCCCCCCCCCACTGTCTGCTGACTCATCACCCTTCCGGATCAAGCTGATGATTTGTGTAATCTACAAACTTCAGTGTGTTCACAAACATTCTGAAACACACACAGCATTTCAAAGTCAGTCTAACAAATCTTCCCTCAGTAAGGAGGAGACCCTGCTGCGAGGTGATGGTGTGATGGGACAATCGTTAAAATAAGTGATAATGTGCATACAACGGACAGTAATATCTGCCATCTTAAATAAACATCCACTGTTAAGACAGAGTAATTGCAATGTATTGAAAACATAGCCCTACTTGCGCAGTAGCCTAATTCTCTTGCTGGTAGCTATATTTATTGGCTTAGGTTTTTTTCATCATGCTGGTTCATTTAGTACTGAATCTATTTAACGGGGGAAAATGACTCCTCTGTTTTCTGTGACTTCTGCCGTGCTGTATCAGCAGCCATGGTTGGCATCTATAAACCAGCAACACTGTTACATTTGACCAGCTCCCGAATATCTCTTGTGATCTTTTTATTTTCTGGCATTTTAGCTGGCTGTGCTGTGTGAGACATTTCTAATGAATTCACAAACCTTAACATTACCTACCTGCATGATGTTTTCTGAACTGATGCTGTCATTCAGCGTTTGGCGAATATTTCGACGACCTCTTTGTCTTTTGTATGCACCCTTTATGCCAAGGCAAATTCCTGGTATGTGTAAACCTACTTGGTAACAAAACTGATTCAGATTTGCCATTTCTTCATCTGCTTAATAAACTCTTAAGGCTCTTTAAAGTCCTCCTTGCTAGTCCTACATGTTTGTCACATTAGGCACTCTCTTGAGGGTTTAAATGACTTTTAGATTTACTAGGAGATAGTGTTTACTATAAGGGGGTAATTCTTTGATAATGTCAGAATTCTAAGATTTGTCTGAAAACCTTGTCACTAGGTAAAACTCTTTATGAATACAGGCTTATGAGTTTAACAGCTGGATCTACTGATTGTAGTTGTTTGTGTAGAGGTAGACAAATCAGTGGGGAGACAACACATCCCTGGGGGACGCCAGTGCTGATGGTGCTTGATGTGTTTTTTACCCCAGACTTACAATGCTGCTTCCGGTCTGTTGGAAGCTAGGGATCCACTGACCCGTGGTGTAAAGTATTCTCTCTCAATTTTCGGCTTTTCTATGATGTCATGTAGGCCAACAGCAGTCTCCTAAAGAGTCAGGGCCGCAGATGTCAGGGAGACAGGCTTTAGTTCCTGAATCCTTTGATCTTGTGGACAGGTACGATGTCTGTTTTAGGAGTAGCACAGCGTAATTAGCTTTTATTTTCCACTCTGATCTTCTTTGTCAGTGCAATTCTGGCCTGGTTTACAGGAATTATTGTATAGAACTCATTCTTGGCATAATGTAGTTGCCTGAGTTGTGGTTTATGCAAAGAGTTACACGCACATCTTGTGTTGTTGAAATGTTGAAAGGAAATGCTTTTATTTTGAAGTGCAAGGAAGTATCCTGCTCTGTGTTTTTCCGATTAGTTGATGTATTAAATGAAACGAGATGTTGAGTGCATGTTTCCCCGTCTACTACCGTTCTTGTTGTAAACTGCTGCAATAATAAACAGTAAAATGTTCAGTTTGGACCCGCTTTGTTCTTTATTGGAAGCTTCCACGACACAACATGTGTGTTGTCACAGTGTCACAGAGTTGTAGGTCCGTAGCCGCAGCCTTGAATTAGCAATGAAAGCAGCAGCTGTAGTCTCTCCTCACAGTGTTGACCACAGGCGGAGCAGCTTCTGTGTTGGGGGAGAACATGGACCAGTGGTCCGAGAATGCCAAAGCTGCATGGGGTACAAGGCGAGAGGCATCCTATAATATAGTGTAGCGGTGGTCTAGTGCTTCTGTGTTTTGGAGGTTTGCGTCTGAGTTAAAGTCCCAAAACAATGAGCATATATATGTTATGTATATATATGTTAGGTTATCTATTGTATTTATATATGTTATCCTTCATCATCTATTTGGAGTCATGTTTCTGTCCACCTGATGTAGGTTTGTTCTTGATTCACTCTCCTAAATGCTCCACTGTGTTCACCCGCTTGTTTCTTACTCTCTGTCTGCTGTTGTGGTGGGTTGTGAGTGTATAATGTTTTTTTCAGATTTTTTTTTTCACATTACTTTTGTACTGAAAACAGCTTAACTGGCGTGTCTGGAAAAAAAGTTTGATGAAAACCGTGAGACTGAACCAGAACAGTAAAACCATGAAGTCAAAACAATGAGGTAAAAGACGCTGAATGATGCTTATCAATCAGGATGTGATTCTCACTACAAACAACACCTTTACCAAACACATATAATCCATTGCTGTCTTAAAAATATGCAGTATGGCAGCTTTACTCAGCTACTAGGAGTTGAATAAGTAAAACATTGAGTAGAAACACATCTCTCTGAAATGGAACTTAGAAGTTAGCCCTGCCTCTTTCCATATGGGACTTTTTGGTCTGTAATTTGTGTTTCCAAAGAAAAGTGTTCAGGGAGTAATCATTATTTATTTCTAGACAGAAACGCCAATGGAGAGATTTTAAAATGGCTTTTTAATGCTTTGCGCCTCTCAGAATGATATTCACCTCCTTTGTGTTGCAGGTGGAACTGTTTTCCGTCATAAGGCATGAGGTCAGAGGTCAGGTGCTCTGGGGATTTTTCACCACTACCATTTCCTGTAACACTTTGACCGTTTGCCCTGGCTGTAAATTAAAATCCTCTAGCTGTGTGGCCCTGTGAGACTGATGTTAATGCAGGGTCAATCTCATCTACAGTCCCAACCAAAGCCTTTCCTCCATTCGGATTTGTCAACATGTTTTATTCCCTCTCCTCTTTTTGCGTGTTTTTATACATTTGTTAAGCATACATTGTTTGTGTTGGTTCCTTCAGTTACAGGAAAATACTATCGTAAAAAATAGAATTATTGGATTGCTTAATTAACATTAAAACATGGTTTCATGGTTATCTCACAATGGTACTTTGATGTTACGTGCTACATATAGAATATTCTAGCCTCTATAATATTTCATGAGGTCTGTTTTATACGTGGCATTCTCATGCAGGGCTGTAGAGTTAACACTGCTCTCTTTCACTTGATCTTGAAATACAATATATTAACAGCCAGGATAAAGAATGCCTTAAAGCTCCCATGTCATGCTTTTCCGGTTATTACCCGTCCCCTTGTGTGTTATGAAGGTTTTTATGCATGTAAACGGTGTGCAGAGTCAAAACCCTCAAAGTACACCCTGTAGCGAGTAAAACTCTAACACAGAAAATACCTCCCCAAAACGCCTCGTTGGAGATACGTCACTGCCCATTTGAGTCTTCCATTTAGTTCCGGGTACCGCCTGATGTCATGCGGTACCCGGAACGAAATGGACCAATCCCGAAGAGCTATGGCCACACCAGCAGCGGCGTGTTCCTCCTCCAGAGGTTCGAAGAACCGGCATTTCACAGACGAAAGCTTCCAAAACATTGCCCAGTTTGAGGCCGGATATGCACAGCTTGTTTGGACCGTTTGGAGCAGGGGAAGATCTGGGTATACAACCTGTAAGTTTGCATTGTTATTTGTGTATTTATCAAACAAGACTGTTTAAATGTGTAAACTGTGTTGGACTGCTAAGCCATTGACACAGTGCTAACTGTGCTAACTAAGTTGCTAGAGTTTCCATATATCAACTCTAATATCAGCAGATGGCCTTGCATACATGTATCTCATAGCAGGAGAATGTCTGCATTCACACACAAAATACCTATTGACAGTATACTCCGGGTGATTTGCCGGTCAGTCGCGAAACGTAATTACATTATAGCTGGCGTAGCGACCTAACACACGGAGCTAGAGCTAGTTTTGGTCAGAAAAACATTTTTGTGATGCTACGTTGCTAGCGTTTAAATATATCAACTACAATGTCAGCAGATGGCCTTACATGTTTGTCATGGCAGGAGAATGTCTGCAGTCACACACACGGAATACTCATACAGTATACTGTACTGTGATTTACCGTACATTGTGACCGTACATATACTGCATGTAGCTAACGAGGCTAGCTGTATGCTAGCGCAAAACAATGTATTCATGCAAGTTACATTGTATGACCGAATGTAGCAGAATACCCGTATACGATTGCAATTATAAACACGTTATTGCTAGCCTAATATGAACCACTAGCTTTTGTTCATAGTAGTTTTATTACACTGCATTATAGTTGCCTTTCCTCCAAGCTAACGTTCATATCGTGTTAGCTACCAAGGTAAACAAAGCTAGGTTAGCATATTAGCAGGCAAGCTGTTCATTACACTCCTACCACAACTACTACTAACGAATCTAAAACAACTAAGTTTCTCTAATATTTTGTGATTTGCATTTGATTTCGTCCAGCCAGATCCTGGCGGACAATCCATGACGGGGAAGGGACTTCGACTACTACTGAGGGTGCTAAAAGGCACCGCACCGACTGTGCGCAGGCAAGATGCGAGGAGGAGGAATGGATGATATACCGTGTATATATGTATATTTATGTTCATTTTGTACATTTCTAAAAATAAAGTTTAATGGAAATACTTAGTAGGCCTATCCTTTCTTCCCTGAATTCATATATAGCAAACCATGATTTGATTTCTCATCAAACAGTAGTAGTTTATAACGGGTAAAAATAACTTACTCTTTGTTATGAGAGTAGCTCGTAGGCCACAACGGAAAGACAAGGAGACATACACGAGTTTACAAAACCACGGCACATTTATTGTGGTAAATGCAGAGACCGGTGGTTGAGAGGATCGCAGAGTTAGTCTTCCTGCAGCCGCTTTGGAGAGAGACTGTGTCCGGAGGTGTCCGTGATCGTGCTGATTAGCCTCTTCAGCTCCACCCCATCGTAAGACAAAGGCCCTGAGGCCGTCACACTCTTCTATAACAACAGTTAAAAATATATATGTATATAAAATATACGGCTGTGCCGACGCCATGATAAGACTGATGTTACGCTGAGAGCAGCCGGGAAAAGCACTGACATGGGCGCAGCCTCTCTGGTGGTTGACTAATCAGAACGAGTGGCCGAGCTGACCAATCGGAGCACACTAGGCTCACAGGGAGGGGGGGGCAAGAGCTCCAACGAGTCGTTTAGTGGAGAAAGTGAATACTGCTGAATACACATGCTTGACAGAGATGCTGTATGCGAAACCAATGTGAGTTTGGAAAATTGCACAGTATAAATCTATTTTAGTATACCTCAACAATGTAATTATGATCAGTGGAAATGGCCATGACATGGGCCCTTTAATATATCCTCATGGTATTCCACAAAAGCAGCATATATAAATATATGACACATAAAACAACGCTATGGATGGCAATAGCCAGAGAGGCCTAAGGGCACAAATAAGCAGTTGGAGCGCCATTAGCCCTGTGCTTTTCCTGTGTTCTTTCAAGGCTGGGGGTCAACATACCACTACATCTAGATCAGGAAGTAAAACCTGGGCTGGATTTTCCATGTTTCAGATACAGATAGTTTTTTATGAATAATATGTTTAACCAACTATCATATCTGGTGGAATCATTTGATCATGATTCAGTCAAAATGCAAACAAGTGTTTTTTACAATTATCACCCATATGAATTTACATTTGAATACAACTGAACTGCATTCTCACTTCTGTTTGAGAGAACCTTATTTTGTCATAGCTGTTTTTCTTGTAATGTTAAGGCAGATAAACTATTTGGTTAGAAAAAACCAGATGGTTTTGCTCTAAAAAGAAAGTGTGTTTGCTGCATGATTAAGTAATTATTAAGTAATTAAGTAATAAGTAATAAAGCTACCTTTTGATTTCACACACTTGAACAGCAGTCTCCTGGATGACGGTTCTGTTTGTTTGTTTGACCCACCCGTCCTCCTCCATACACGCATTATGATTCAAATGTTCCTGATTCGTCCAAGACCAATGTGGTCAAGGAGAAATTCCATTTGGCTCAAAACCAAATTCTTTCTGCATTTTGCATTGGGATATCATTTCATATGTCCAAGTTATACACGATTCTAAACAAATACGCCACAACATTACAGGTCTCAGGATTTGGATTCTGAAATTTCCATTAGAATAAGCTTATTTTGTCCAGAGAAAAAAAACTGAACTACTCCATGGTCTAACAATAACAAAGCCTTCAGTGTTTAAGAAAATATAATCAAATCAAATCATGACCTACATTTTGAAAGTCCAATGGAAATGGGATTTGGAGAATCTCGAACCCTGTCAAACATGCATCACTGTTATGGCCTTTTATGGGCAATAGTGTTTCATTGACTCAGATGGTGTTTTCCTTTTCAAATAATGAAAACCTATAATGACCATTATTTTTTGGCAGTGATTTAGTTTTAGTACCAGCTTCTTGATGATTATAGTTATTCCTTGGGGGGGATCTATAACTAACCACAGTACTGACTTCACTGTCTTCCATCTTAAACTGATCAGCCTGCCAGTAAGCCTGGGTTTTTACTCTAATGATAAAATCAAAGGTCAGAAATTCAGACCAACCAGACACACAGAAGAGTGTAGCTGTTTTAGATATTCCACAGAAAAAAAGATTGAGTTTTGGTGGACTCCAGTTGTGGAGAGATCTATAAAAACGTATGTGTGCTCTCATACTTTATTTATTTTCTGGCAAAAGGCCAGAGCAGGTAAATATGTTGTAGTGCTGTGAGCACACACTCAAAGCATTTTACCTCTCCTCTATTGTAGGTTTCTCCTGCAGTATTTGTATGCCTCCTCCCGGAAGTGCTCAAATAGCGGGCTGTAAACAGGATTTGACATTATGTTATGGGTAAACAGTTTTGACTGCTGTTCCCCATCTGTTCAGACACAGACATGCTATTTCCGCTCCTCAGCTTTATTGCGTTAACATGTTCTCTGCTGAACCCTTCTGTAAAACAGGACTGATTCTCCTTGTTCTCCCCTTTAGGTTTAGTCTTTCTTTAAGAACAAGTAGAAAAATAACCAAACCGTTTTCTTTAATTGTCTTTGTCTTTAATTGTGTAACTAAACTAAACTCAATTGAGTGTTTAGTTATGTTGAGAGGGGCATGTGTTTGGAGACTCCACACTTGACTAGTGTCTACTCCTCCATTCATGTCTTATGTCTGTCTTTACAGCAGAAATCAAATTAGTCTCATCTCTTCGAAAAACAAGTCAACATGAATCCAGATTTATGAAATGGAATATTGGTATACTTGAGTCATGGACTAAGGCCCTAGCCACACGAGGACGATAACGGTCATATCTGCTACAGTTCTCTATCATATAGACGGCTGGGGCCAGTTATTTTCTGAGGGGGGCACAATAAATGCAGGACGAAAAAGACAAAGACAGTATGAAGTAATTGCGCATAAGAAAACAATGCAATACAGTTATTAGTATTTGTTTCAGTACACATATTTATTTCAGATACTTATAGTTACAGTTTTTACGCTCTAATGCAGGGGTCTCCAACCTTTTTTAGGATGAGAGCTACTTTCACAAAATAAAACAAGACGTGAGCTACTTTTACTCCTCTTTTTTTGTTTTTTGCAGTGTATATATTTAGCACATTTTAACATTATTATATGCTGACCTTTAACCTTTGTGTGCTGTTTGGGTCTGTGGGACCCGTTTGCAGTGTTTACTAAAAGAACATGTATTCAATTTAATTATTTTAACCTGCTTTATTTGGGGGTGGACCTCACCTCCTCTAGGGGGGTCCTCACCTCCTCTAGGGGGGTCTGGCGGCATGCACCCCCGGGAAGATGTTTTTTTAAATGTTGAAGTGAAATGCATCAATCTGGAGCACTTTGAGCACAACATGAATGTATGGATACAGCTCTCAACACTCAGATGAAAGAGAGCGGTATACTTTTCAATAATCCAAACATCTTTAGAATATGATCACAACCAATAACAAATCATTTAAACTTGATTATTCTTATCTTATGTTACCTAGTTAGCATTCTTTCTTTTTATTTATGCACATTTTACTAATCACTAACCTTTTAAACTGTTGCAAGAACGTGATTGGTCGATATTCATTGTGGGGGTGGGGGGAGGAGGGGTGTTAGATAGATATAGAGTTGTAGTAAGTAGATAGAGTTCGCTATGATTCAGGTTTCGTTTATGCATAGGGTAGATTCTTTTAATTACATTTCCTTTATTTGTGTGTATTTTTTACATTTTGGATTTGCTTGGCAAGCTACTTATTGAGGGCTTGCGAGCTAACGGTAGCTCGCGATCTACGTGTTGGAGACCTCTGCTTTAATGGGTCAGACTGAATGACAAATAGCGTTAGTTACGCCTATTCCGTCAGCCAAGAAAACGTTTAATCATAAACCTTTTTTTTTTTCTTTTTTCATTTTCAGGGGGGCCACAGGAGGGTCCAAAGTCAGTGTTAGGGGTCACTGACCCCCCCCCCCCTAGAACCGCCCCTGCTCCCAAGTGTGTCAGTACTGTTATAAAAGACAATCTACTGGTAGGAAAGGTCCTGTGCCTAGCTGGACACACAGTACACAGAATAGATACGGAGGGCAGGTGGGTGTTGAACAGGTAACATGCCAAGGAGAAATTGTTCTTGTGGTTGCAATTGAAAAGGCTTTGGTCGCACTGTTTAGTCACTGTTCAATCCTTGTTGAAAACACAGATATATGATGACATCAACCGGAAAAGAAGGATTCATTGAAAATGCTCTTTACATTAGTCCATTACAAAAATAAAAATGTGAGTACAGTACTTGAGTTAATGAACTAGTTACATCTCTGTGTTTATGGTGTACCAACAAACTCATAGAGCAAAGTCTTTTTTTGTCAAGTGAATGCAGGATTCCTTTTCTACTTACCTTACAGCTTCAGCTACCACTTAAAATACATGCTTTCATGATAGGGACTATCCCCATTTCGCATCCTCTATATTTCAATGGATATTTGTTGTATTTTCTAATTCTCTAAAACATAATTTTTCTTGCTGTTTTTGTTTGTATTAAATGTATAATTATTTCTTGCAATTATTCTAGTTAAATTAAAGTAATTTGTTATGCTTTTATTTTGAAGGCAGTTTTAGGGCACAGGGTGATTTGGACACCTGGTGATATGCATAGGAGACAGGTGGAGGTGGGACAGCGCACCAGTACAGGTATGTTTTTACCAGCTACAGGCTGGCTGAAGGACAACAAAAGAAAGCATAGTTAATTGTACTTTTGTTGATATTGGATCATAGAAATAAACGTTCAAAAGGCGTTTTTGCCTGGTCATTCCCTCCGTAAGATTCTCTGGTGCCTCAGCGGCAGTTATATTTTTGGAGTTCATTTTCATTTTTTTTTCTTTTTGATTTTCGCCACTAAACTCTCCTTATTCATATGAACTACGGCTGTTGTTATGTAAGTCGGTTGTCTGTCCGCCTCCTGATTCACTACAAAGCAGATTTTTCAGTTACATTCTTCCTCATTCGCCGTCTTCTTTAAACCAATCTATGACTTCCCGTCTGGCCCCTGGGATGAATGCTAAATTGGAATTTCAGCTTGCAGAACATGATGGGAGTGCTGAAAGTTTATAAAAATGCAATATTGAGTTCTTCTGCAGAGGTAGCAGTGAGATTGCGATGGCAGTAATGAAGTCCCCTCCCTAACGCAATACCCAAAAAAAGATCCAAACAAGCTGTGCAAGCCAAGGCTTCCAGGCAGAGTAACATCCACACCTGATGCCAGGGACACTGTGACCACCGCACATAATCACAGAGAAAACCTGCCCTCTGGGAGGCTTGGAAATTTAAATGGGATGATGAAATCAGTGCACAGGGCCTGTGGTGTGTTGGTGACAACAACACGTGTCTCCACCAGCCGGCCATATGCCACCGGGCCAACAACCGTGTCACTGAGGATGCCCGCAATCCCTCCTGTTTTGAATGGATGTTTTTCATGTTGCAAACCCCAGTGGCACTCGCCGTCTGAAGTGTGTTTCTGCCAGACTCCCTGCACACTCACTTCTGCAGGCCCGTCTGGTCAGTGACAGCATGCTGCCCTTTGAAAATACATATTATGCTAATGTTCAGGTTGCAAAAGGTTCCTGGGACATATGTTCTAAAAACTCTTTATTTTTCTCATACTGCCTTTGGTGCAGCTCCTCTTTTCGCCCTCTGTCTGAAACCAGAGCCCAGTCTGCTCTGATTGGTTAGCTGGCCGGCTCTGTTGTGATTGGTCAACTGCTTATTGACCAATCACTGCTTAAGAGATATCCCACATCTTGGTCGATGGAGTCGAATGGAGGAAATTCCCTCTGGAGTACTCTGGGATTTCAGCCTTTGCAGATCATTTACATGCACTAAAACCTATAGAACACACTACAGGGAAGGGAAACCCCGAAAGCTAAATAAGGCCTTTAAATACACTGCTGGTCACCAAGAGAAAGGAGACAATCCAGTTTTAGGGTTAGGGTATTGTCAGAATAATCAATATTCTTCCTACAGTACTCAAATGTGAGAGTATTGCTGTGAGAAAACGAGAAATACCTCTGAATGCTCGTGTTTCCAACAGCAGCTTGACTGTTTGTTTTCTGTCTATAATGTAAAGTATATGTGTAAAGGGTGGAGAACACCCCCTTTTCTCTTAGACAGTCACTTTTCAGTTGGTGCGTGCGTTATAAACGTGCGTTTGCTTCACTTCAACTCTCCTAGCCTGCATCAGCTGACATAAGTAAATGCTTCTTGTAAAGAGAGATCTCAGCCATTTCCCTAACAGCTCATAACATGCTTGACATTTAGTCCTTGTTCACAGTTGTTGTGACTGCAGGCTGATATGATTCGTCTACAGCAGCGGCTCTTTGTTCAGATGCTTTGCTCTGTTTATATCTTCCTGACCCGTCCACCTCCTCATGACAGGTGGAAGTAGCATTAGTGAACGACAGTGCAGAAAGTCTCTCAATAATGTGGTTGAAAGTATTTGACTTTCACACCTGAGTTAGTGATTTGCATTTAGGACAAAAGTAGCAAGTGTTTCCACTTTTACCCCCTGGTTTGTCCATGCGGTGTAATTTTGGGATCCAGGATCCTTTCTGTTCTGCTCAGAGCTACCAACAGCAATACAAGACAAACGTAATCTAAGTGCTATCATAAAGGCAGAGAGAAACACCCTGTAGTATTAATAACAGCCAGGCTTTGTTATGTACTGCTCTAGCTTTGTAGAAATAGAATCCCAGTTTCTCCGGTAACATTGCTCCAGTTGTTTCACCTCCGCCATTTCTGCCATCGGGGGAAACTACTGTAGACTATTTGCTGAGTGTTGAGCTGTTTTGTTGAGTTGCCTTTTAGCCAAATGCCCTCTGGTTAGCTGTGATGCAGTGTGATTAGGGCTATTATGTTGAAAGGCAAGAAGAGAAGGAGTGTATCTGACAATTTAGAAGAGAGAGGGGGTTATTATTTATCACCTTCATAAATATAGTTTATCTGTTCAAAGAAAGACTGCACAAACTGTGTTTAAAGCAAGACATCATTGAATGTTTTGTAATCATTTTAAATGAAGTATCACCTGGTGCAACTCGAGCAGTATCCACTTCTTCTGTGCCATAGTTGGAGCCTTTATTTATCAGGGACATCGGACTGGCAGACAGTTATATAGGCAAGGCAAGTTTATTTATATAGCACCTTTCAATCCTTGAGCAAGGCACCACACCCCCAACTGCTCCTGGCAGCCTCTTGGCTCTGACACCTATAAATGCATGTGTGTATACAATGACAGAGTGAGGATTAATTAAAGGTCATCTTATCTTAAACATGAACTCCATATGTGTAAATTAAAGCAAACAAGTTGTAGTTTTATTGAAATGTTCAGGATTCAAGATTCCTCACATATATAATATATAGTGTCAGGCTTTCATGCCGCACTCCTATCGTGTCTGTGTGTATGTGTGTGCGTGTGTATGTGTGTGTGTGTGTGTGTGTGTGTGTGTGTGTGTGTATGTGTGTGTCAGTGACCACCTTGCCTGTCCCTCAGCAGCCTCGGCTCATCACATCTGCTGCTCAGGAATCTGAAGTCTATCAGCCAGCTGGAGTGAGACGACCTCCACGCCAGCTGTAATTTACCACTGGGAGATGGGACGGGGTGTGTGTGTGTGTGTGTGTGTGTGTGTGTGTGTGTGTGTGTGTGTGTGTGTGTGTGTGTGTGTGTGTGTGTGTGTGTGTGTGAGTGTGTACTTGTGAAGGATTGACGCAGCCAGAATGAGCAAAATGAGTAAGTCGGTGAGAAGGACTGGCAGAGAGAGCGTGAGAGGGCAGGGAGACAGCGGCAGTGGAGTGGGGGGGTTGATGGAAGCGTCCAGAGGTGGGAGGAGTACTCAGATCTTGTACTTGAGTAAAAGTAGAAGTACCAGAGTGTAGGAATACTAGTAAACAAGTAAAAGTCCTGCATTCAAAATGTTACTCAAGTGAAAGTAGAAAAGTATTCTCATCAAAATATAGTTAAAGTAGCGACAGTAAAAGTAGTCATTGTGCAGATTGGTCCATTTCAGAATAATATATATGATATGTTTTATAATGATTGATCATGAAAGTGTTCTCAAAGCTGGTAAAGGTGCAGCTAGTTTGAATGACTTTGTATACTGCAGGGTAGCTTGTGGATTTACTCCAGGTGGAACTAAAGTCTGATTTAACACTTGATTATATTTCACATCATTCATCCACATCTGTAAAGTAACTAAAGGTATTAAATACATGTAGTGGAGGAAAAGTACACCATTTACCTCTGAACTGTAGTGGAGTAGAAGTACAAAGTAGCATAAAATGGAAATACTGAAGTAAAGTACAAGTCCCTAAAAATTGAACAGTACTTGAGTAAATGTACTTAGTTACTTCCCGCTACTGTCACACTACAGGTGGACAGTGTGTGTTCAGCAGCATCAGAGATGCTGCTGAACACACACACACCGCCCAAATGCCCCAATTCACTGCACCACACACAGGGAGAATCTGCCGCTGTTAATCTGATAATCCTGTGCAGATGTGTGCCCTGCAACATAGTGTGTGTGTGGTGTGTGTGTGTGTGTGTGACGGAGAGGACGAGTGTGGGTGACACAGCGCTGTTGTTCATCTTCTCCCTTTCTCTCTGTGACAGGATCTGTTAGTTTTGCCATGTCACCAATTATTCTGGGATAATCCACACCAGTTTAATCTGCAACACAAGGCAGAGATGGCATGTTCAATCTGTAAGAATAAGATACTGTGACATGGGGGGTGGGGGGTAACATGCAGCACAGGGCCGCAGTATGGATTCCATTGTGACAAGTCTTCTATGGTGAATGTATCATATAAAGAAGCAGAATCCTGCTCTGAATATTTTCATCTGGGAAAAACCACTGACCCATCCTTGTGGAGATAATGTAAAAAAATATATATATTTATGATATTTTAGGAAAAAAATGATTTATTACATTTTTTGTCCAAGCATCCATGATAAAAAAACGCTACTCTAGTTGTATTTGCATTTATTTGGAAAGCTTTAGGATGCTCATGCTGCCCCCCTCATGCTGCCCCCCCCCCCCCATGTCAGCTGTTCAGTTTGCTGTCAGTGGTTCCTTGAGGGGACAGTCAGTGCAGGGTACTTATGATACTAAGTCAGACAAGTAGTCAAGCTGGTACCATTTGATTCCAGGTTAAAAAATAAATACACTTTCTGTTTGTTTGGGTGGCTATTCCTCTATCCATGTGCCAACCCTTTTGTAGTCCTTTTTGCCAAGTGTTACTGATATCTCTGACTCTACAATCAAGTAAGATTCTTTTTTTAAATAATAGGATATATATTCTTCAAATACCACAGCAGCTTAAAAACCGTGTGACCTGAACCAACTTGCTTCATCTGAGATCCAACTCAAAAGAAGATGTTTTCAAGAGTCTGACTTAACTATAACCTTAAGATGCATTGTCTAAAAACAAGAACTATATCTCACTGCATTGTTACTGCTTATATCAAATGTGACAAATATACTTTTTAGAGTGTGTTATGTAAAAAAAGCAAGTTAAGGTGTGGTTAAAGTGGTTCCTGTTCTGTTTTGGATGGTGCTTGAATGACAGAGTGCTGTACCTGCAGGCCTCAGTGAGTCTCTGATCAGTGAGACACAGAGGCAGTAGTTCTAGTAACTGTCTGCTCCCCACACAGCTTCAGTGTGAGGGCTCCAGCTGAACAGACCAGAGGTCAGAGAGGACTCCCTGCTTTACCCCCCTCCATTATTGATGAGTGCTCCCCTTTCTCCAGCTCAACAACAAACACCCTGATGTAGTTCTGCTGTTCAGCACTCACTGGATGGAGCAGCGACGTTAAAGATGAGCGGTGCAACAGAGTGGGGGGGGGGGTGTGATCCTGAAACACTCTCTCTGGCTCCACTAAACACTCTCTGTGGCTCCACTGAACACTCTCTCATCCACTGAACACTCTCTCATCCACTGAACACTCTCTGTGGCTCCACTGAACACTCTCTCTGGCTCCACTGAACACTCTCTCTGGCTCCACTGAACACTCTCTCTGGCTCCACTGAACACTCTCTCTGGCTCCACTGAACACTCTCTCTGGCTCCACTGAACACTCTCTCATCCACTGAACATACTCTCTCCACTGAACACTCTCTCTGGCTCCACTGAACACTCTCTCTGATCCACTGAACATACTCTCATCCACTGAACACTCTCTCTGGCTCCACTGAACACTCTCTCATCCACTGAACACTCTCTCTGGCTCCACTGAACACTCTCTCATCCACTGAACACTCTCTCTGGCTCCACTGAACACTCTCTCATCCACTGAACACTCTCTCTGGCTCCACTGAACACTCTCATCCGCTGAACACTCTCTCTGGCTCCACTGAACACTCTCTCTGGCTCCACTGAACACTCTCTCATCCACTGAACACTCTCTGTTAAAGCCACTCTGCATAGACAGAAAGTTGCAATTGTAAAAAAGATTTACCTCTTACCTCGACCTCTTTCAAAATACCCAGAAAATAAGAATCCTCATTCGTTTATTAGAAGTTGATATTGCAAAACTGGAAAAGGCGGGGTATGTTTAAGCTTGTCGGTATCGTAGCAACGATCCTGCAGTATGGATCTGCCCATCTTGTGGAGTTAGGAGTGTGTGTGTGTGTGTGTGTGTGTGTGTGTGTGTGTGTGTGTGTGTGTGTGTGTGTGTGTGTGTGTGTGTGTGTGTGTGGAATAGAAGAACAATAGCTGACTCTATAATGTTTAGGCCAGAAACACCCATAGGAGATGTGGCTGTGAGGGAGTGTGTTCGTCTTTAACTGGCGGGTTGTGGGTTCGATCCCAGTCCTGTACAGTCAACATGTCCATGTATCCTCGGCAAGATGCTTAATCCAGAGTTGCTCCTGAGTTGGCGACGTCACAGTGTGTGGATGTGTGATGATTGTTAGCTTACTTGAGCAAAATGGCACATTGCTCTGTGATGGGTGAGTGTGTAAACACTTTGAGGGCTCGTAAATAAAGCACTATATAATGTGCTTAAAGCACCACAAACCTCTCAGGTACCCTCGTTTCACCTGAGCAGGACACAGCAACAACAGCATTGAGTTCAAACCTGTATCTAATTTGTTTCATCAGATATACTTATAAATAAATCAGTAAGTTACTGCACAACGGAGCCAAAAGCTGAACCAAATGATCTCCATACTTAATGCAGTCTGTTGAGGAACCAGACTGCTAAAACAGAATAGTTCCATCAAGTAAAAGCTCAGGGAGGTAACCACGGCTAGCCTCAACTCAAGCTGAAATTCAATTTACTCATTGATTTTCCCACAGTAGCTGCTAGCAGAGGAGCATTCACTATCCTCTCAGCTGGGAGCTCATTTTTTCAGTATGGAAATGATTTCTTGATTTCTTGAGGTGAGAGTGGGGGTCTGACTGAGAGGCTGGTTCCAGTCTGCAGGGCCTAGATCGTTCACTTTGTGACACAGAGGCAAATGTGCCTGTCACACACACACACACACACACACACACACACACACACACACACACACACACACACACACACACACACACACACACACACACACACACACACACACACACACACACACACACACACACACACACACACACACACCATGTATACATCACTTCAGGGGACATTACATTGACTTGCATGCATTTCCTGGAGACTTATCCTAACCTTAACCATAACCAACACATGCCTAACCCTAACCCTAACCCTAACACTAACCCTAACCCTAAACCTACCCAAGTCTTCACCCTCAAATTAATGATTCCCCTCATGGGGACCTCCATTATGTCCCCATGAGGGAGGTGAGTCCCCACACGTGACTGTAAACAGATGTAGGTCCCCACACGGATAATAATGCTAGGCCACACACACACACACACACACACACACACACACACACACACACACACACACACACACACACACACACACACACACACACACACACACACACACACACACACACACACACACACACACACACACACAGGAGCTTGGCGAGGGATAATTGTGTCATAAGTCAGTAAGCACAGCTGTTGGCAAGGTCAAGTTTCATTTATGGACGCACGTCACCAAGTTTTGTCTGTTTTTTCTAATCTGTCTGTATTCCTGCTGCTCTTCCCTCCCTCTCTCTATCTGAGCCTGTCCTGTACCTGTCACCCCCCCCCCCCCCCCCCCTCTCCTGTTCTGCATGGTTGGGCTTCAGGATTGTTTGTGCCCTTCAATGAATATGAATGAAAGCGTTGGATGTTATATGAAAATGAAGTGTTTATTGACAGGCTCTCTGGTGGCAGTAGGTAGTGTGAGGAGGGACTAAGCTGCTCTGTGCCCAATAGGATTCAGGTCAGTGAGAGGCTGCGGCCAAACACATCCGTCACACAGCTGCAGAGAACCTTCTGGAGTCTGGAGCCACTCAGATTCTTTAAACTGGGTTTGGCTGGTTCTATTCAATCATATGTTTTTGTGCTGTGTTTTTTGGTCTCTTTTGGGAAGGAAGGACAACAAAACGAAATGCAGAAAGGAATGAAAGGCAGGAGGAAGGAAGAGAGGAAGGTAAAGGATGAAGGGAATAGTAAGGAAAGATGTGAGGAAGGAACGGAATCAAAAAAGACGCCTAGAAGAGCACAGAGAACGGAAGATAATGAACGGAATAAGAAAGTATTTACAGTTACTTACTGTAGATATATATGTCAGTGATTGAATACAGAAGACAGGGAAAGGAAGCACACACAGGGAAACAAAGGAGGGAAGACTGATGAAAGGAAAGAAGAGAATAAATCACATGGAGAAAAGGTATTACAAGGTAAAGATGAAAATGATGCAGACAAAGGACATTTTGTTCACGACCGGCAACTCAGACAGATATAAGACCTAAGAAAAATGAGTACGGTCAAATAAGGAAGGTGGAAATGGAAGCATAGGCTCAGGAGCCAAAATGCTTATTTTGTCATTGCTTATTTGTTCTATTATTATCATTATTTGTTTACACCGCATAATCGTAATAGGTAACATCCAGCAAGTATCACATGGGTGTGGTGAAAGGTGATTTAGTCACCTGGTGTGGGATGGGCTTGTGTGGAAAGACACTGAGAGTGAGTGGACCGTTTGTGTGTGTGTGTGTGTGTGTGTGTGTGTGTGTGTGTGTGTGTGTGTGTGTGTGTGTGTGTGTGTGTGTGTGTGTGTGTGTGTGTCTGTGTGTGTGTGTGTGTGTGTGTGTGTGTGTGTGTGTGTGTGTGTGTGTGTGTGTGTGTGTGTGTGTGTGTGTGTGTGTGTGTGTGTGTGTGTGTGTGTGCAGGCACAGTGCTGAAATGTCACTGCAGTTTGGAAAGAATTGACAGCAGCAGATGGTCCAGGCTGAGCCGAACCAACTGTCTGAGAGTGTCCAGATATTAGACAGTACCAAACTGTACTCACACACAGCCAGCTGTAACATGGCTGTGTACATTTAGGAGGGAGATAATTGGTGTTTCTCTTTGACTCTCTTCAATACCATTGTCAGTGGTGGAAAGTAACTAAGTAAATGTACTCAAGTAGTATACTGTACATGTACTTCATTTTATGATACTACATACTTCTACTCCACTACATGTTGGCAGCAGATATTCTACTTTTTACTCACTACAATTATTTGACAACATTAGTTACCTTTGCAGGTTTGAATTATTAATACAAACATTTGATTACCTTATACAACATTATGTACTATTATGGATGGTGATGCCTGGCAGGATATAAAGTCATTAATGTATCTCATACTTCACTAGCTGCAAAATGAAAATGATAGACACATGAATGCATCACATCTTTTGTAACATATATTCATTCTAATTTGTGCATAGATTATGTAACATTTATACACGTTTTGCATCACTCATTTTAAACCAGTGATATCATAATCCAAAGTGTATATAATGAGAACTTGATTTGGTTCTTCAATATATATTGCTGCAGATATTTTTGTACTTTTACTGAGTAACATTTTGAATGTGAGTATCTCTATACTGCAGTAATCTAAGTATTTCTTCCACCTCTGACCATTGTTCAGAGGGTGATTCAACGGCCTCACAGTTTAGCATTGGATCAGATCACTTTAGATGACCTGCAGGGACGAGCTGAAATGTCTTGTGTCATTAAATGAACATTCCCCCGTGCGAGCACAGGGCTGATGACCCGCTGGTATCACTGCTGTCATCAGACAGCGTTCACATTTAGATTTCTGCGGGAGAAGCTGGATTTTTGGCCATGCATATGCCTTACTAGGTTAATAAACAAGCATTTAAGAGCACATGTGCAGGAGAAGTACCTCGGGGGAGTTCACAGTGTGACCTCCAAACCTGCTCCTCATGTGGTGTTTCAGTGCTGTGGGAACTTGGACGTTCAACTGTCTAGCAAGAGGCACAGGATATGTTTCATAATAACTGGACATTTCAAAAACATGTTTTTCGACCGAGGGGGGCCAGAGATATGGAAAATCCACCCAAATGACCCCAGAAGTGTTTTTTTTTCTTCTAAATCTCTCTAAAAAGGTCAAATGTCACTTGTTTTGCATCAATCTTGATACAGGGTACTTATTATGTTATAGTTTGGATTCCTAAAGCTTTTAGTCTACTATCCCATCATTCAAGGGTGGTTTTCACTATAAGTAATGTTTTTCTTTTGGACGGACACTATCATTTACATTTGTTTACTATGTTCAATCTGAATTTACTTTAAAATAAAATAATTCTATATTGATTCTGACTTTTCTACATCCAACTCACAGGTTTATCATTGCTTTGAGAAAAAAGATGATTAATTTCCCCCTTTTAGAAGTGAAGTATAGTCATTTGTTCTGGGCATGTCATTTTCGAGCCTGAGACCTGAAAAACAGGCTCAGGGCTTAACAGGTTAAATGAATTAAAATGTGCCGGAATATTTCTCAGAAGAATGCATCACGACCAGGTGAAGACTCTATCTGATGCAATTTAAAACTGACGTGATGACTTGTTCTGATACTGCGTGGCATATTGAATGGCAGAGAGCTCATTACCTGCTCTGAGAACACGTAACTGGGACAGCATGTCGGAGCAAATGAGGACAACTAGCACAACGTCTCCACTCCATCAAACAACTGGATAAAGATAAGTCCTACCTTGTGGATATATCGAGTCGTTTCATTACAAAGAAGGTCATCCACGGCATTGATTCATTTTTTTTACTGAAAAGGCTTATTGCATGAGGCCGCATCAAAAACCCTTTTCTGAAAGAAGAAGACAGCAACATGCATACATTTCAAAACCCCTCCTAAAACAGTGTCAAATGAATCGCCTACAAAAGCCTGGTGTTTAAACCTGAATGCAACAATCTACCAGCTCATTTTCAATTCGGATAATCTTTAAAAAATCCCCACGACCTCTTACTTTGTATTATGTGATCAGTTATAATCAGAGTTGGGTGTACTGTAATAATATTACTTTTGTCGGTAACGGAGTAGTGTAACGCGTTACTTTTATAATTCAGTAATCACACTACAGTTACTAACATTGCCCCGACACGCGTTACTTCGTTACTTTTATAAAATCAGTCATAATCACACTGACAGACAAGAGGGGTTTCCGCCGCAGGTTTATATGTACGTAATCTGCGCGACTTGCGGGTCCACATCTCCACGTGCAGTGCTGCATAAACATGACTGAGTCAGCGATAACTTTCGAGGGGTGGAGGTATGCCCATTATTTTGAGTTCGTCCGAAGAATAGACAGGAATGTGACGGTGAGGTGCAAACTGTGTCCAGGCCAGAAGCTGTTATCCACTGCTGTAAACACCACGTCAAACCTCAACAAACACCTGCAAAGAACACATGCTAAGGTGAAGCTAATAGCTAAGGACCCCCGAACCCAGAGTGAGGATGTTTTGAGTGCGCCGCCGCAAGAATTTGGAGGACCGGTAACCAAAGCAGAGATGGACAGGCTTGTAGCATCCTTCATAGTAGAGGAAATGTTGCCCATTTGCACAGTGGAATCACCATCGCATCGTTCAGAGATATACTGCGCAAAATACAGATAGCAGGAGACAGAGGACAGCCATAGTCAGAGCTATCTGGATCAGTCTTATGCGACAATGGAAACTGAACTAAAGAGAACATTTGAAACTTTAGCAGTCTGCGTGATCTGCCTGCAGGGAGGGGCGGGCCGGCCCTGCGAGTAAAGTAACGAGTAAAGTAACGAGTAAAGTAACGAGTTACTTTATGTAGAGAGTAACGAAGTAGTGTAATATATTACTTTTTTTTTAAGTAATATGTAATATGTAATATATTACTTTTTTTTAGTAACGACCCCATCTCTGGTTATAATACCTTACCATTATGTTTAATAACTTGATGATTTAATGCTATCACTGACATTCAATTGATAATTCAAAAGAATGATCAACTGTTATGCTTTGCTTGTAGTATCATCTCCTGATTATGTATGTCTTTTAATTTTTTTTGTCAAACATATTATTATTATTATTTTAGAGAAAAATGTTTAGTGTTTTATGGAAAAGTGTTGGTAAGGACCCCTTTGAAAGCAACATGAGGAATCTCATGGGGTTATCACTAAATAATGTCCAATAGTTTATTGCATAGAAAACTCCATATATGATATTCTTAAGAATGGCCCCTTACCCCTTACCGACCGAAAGTGACTTGGCCTTCTGGTTGTTGCTGTCAGCTGAAGACTCTTTGATGCTCTCCAGCATTGACCCGCCCACCTCTTGCCCTCTGTACTGCCCCCCCCATGTGACCCTCTGTGACCCGCCTCTGTGTTTCCACATTACACCTTCCAGTCAGTTTTTAATTAGCTTCCATTTCCAAGGGGAAACGTAAAATGAACAAGTCCTTTAGTCTCCTCACATCATGCAGCCTCCTCTCATTATCTAGCGCACACACTCTTTCCAGTTTAGTAAGTAGATCGTTTATTATGTTATACTTTATTGTACTGTCATATACCGTCTATCTTAACTGCTCTGGGAACCAATAAAATGGAAAATGGCGATCCATCAACCCCCCCCCCCCCCCCCCGCCCCCCCTCCCACCTCCTGTAGCGTCTCGTCTGCATTTCCCTTTATAGACCGGAGGCACTTCCTTTCTGCTGATGTCAGGAAGTGTGTTTTGGGGCGCAGCCAGGCGATGTGACTGTTTTAAGTCCCGCTCTCTTTTGATGAGCCACAGGAAGTGATTATGTCTCATCTATCAGCAGCCACTCATCTGGAGTGTGACAGCAAAATGATATCATTTTATAACAGCATTTTTTATGTTTGATTCAATTAGTTTTTAATTAATTAAATTAAAAAACATACATTTGGATTGAATAATTATATTTGCATTCAAGTGATAGATTTATAAACTCCTCTCTTGAGCTCAGATCTCCCTCAGGTCTTATAACATGTTCAGGATCTGCACACACATCCCTCATTTGTCTCGCGCGTGTACCTTAGCTTGTAAGCTAGCTACGTCGTCCTTTCAGACTCGCTCAGCACAGTCACTGTCAAGTACTTCCGGGTTTTGGCCTATATTCAGTGTTTTGCCCGAACTTGAGAGGCTGGAGGGCAACAGAGGACGCTTGGACAACTCAGATTCTTTCTTTTGTCTTTATTTTCTGCTCAGCAGTTTTTAAATCAGACTTTGCATCAAATCTTGAAGAAAACTGTTTTCAAGTACCCAAAGCGTCCAGTACTGCCCCCTTATTCTGTCCTTCAAGTCCACTTCCCCCGCTGTCCTTCTCTTCTCCATGTCCTCTCCGTGTGTCATGCCGTCTGGTCCATGTGGTATCTGTCAGTGTCGGTTGCTTAGACTTTACTTCGAAATCCCAAAATCCACACTCTACCGTTCTATGTTGCAAATTGGAGTATCTTTGGAGAAATTGTTTAAGCAGAGCTGTGTGAGTCACGTCTTCTCAAGTGGCCGCCATAACCAGAAGTCCAATTGTGTTGTTTTTAATACATTTTAAGAAGTACAATGAATTTAAATGCAAATATGTGTTTAGTAAGTTGCCATTGGAAGCCTTGAATGAATAAAGAATATTCTGAGAAATAATGCCTACTTTAGCTCAGCCAAATGTCAGTGAGGCTTGTGCTTCCTCACAGTGACGCAGTACTCATGAGGAGGAAGGCTCTGCTGGCATTTCTGTTCATTTTGAAGCAGAGTAGCCATTGTAGCAGATCTGAATGGCAAACAGTAAAGCAATGACTTTTTCACTAGGAAGTAGTGTAAGGGATTACAATTGGAATCCAGTAATAACAATAGATACTAAGATGGAGCTGATAATAATTCCTCTGAATATGACTCCAACCAGCATCTCTGCACTCTGGATTGTGCTAACAAGTCAAACCAGCAGGTCTCCCACATAGAGCCACATGTGATGGAACTGATCCACACAACAAGCACAGGGACATCTATCTCTTTTTTTGCTTGAAAGTGCAAGTGCATGAAGTTATAAAAACTCATCAGATATCTGAACAAATACAGACATTTAATGAAGTGATTCAGGAATAACTATCCACAGAAACAGGGTACAGCAGACTGCTTGTGTTACTCTTCACAGAGACCTCCACACGTGTGTGTCAGAGCTCAGCAGAGTCCCAGTCTTCACCTCTCATACATTCACTGGTTGGTCACTGATCTCATAAATCTGTTGACTCTGCTCCAAGTCTTCTTCTGTGTGACTGAGCCTTAACACCGCCCTCCACACTGAAGGGCTCCATGTTGGATTGATCTCAAACTCCTCTGAGTGTTATACAGGCTGAGATGGGAGTTCTTTATGGCTGAAGAACTTCTGAGGACATGTTTTTAGTTTTGAGAGGAAATCTTACTAATAATCCTACCGCAGAGGCAGTGGTTTACTTTATTAAAAGTACAAATAACACATTGTAAAAATACTACATTTCAAGTAAAAGTACTGCATTGAGATTAAGTAACGGTGTGTAAGTACGATTATTAAAATGTAATGAAAAGACTTAGGAGTAAAAGTACTCGAAAAAACTCAAAAAATATTTAAATATTTAGAAATATTTTTAGGCAAAAGCAGCAAATCTTCACATTTAAAAAGCTGGAACTGTAAAATATCATTCATCAAAAGCAAAATTGCTGCCAATTGATATTTACTTAAACAACTCATTGTTTCAGTCACTTGAATATCATTTTGGATTGTGTAATCTATACCAAATAATCATAATTAAAACGTTTTTGTGTGTCAAAATCTGAATTTATAAAGTAACTGTAAAACAAATGTAGTGGAGTTAAAAGTACAAACTTGGCTTCCAACATTTAGTATAGTATAAGTATAAAGTGATATAAAATAGTACCTCAAATGTGAACTTAATTACAGTACTTGAGTAAATGTACTCAGTTACTCTCCACCACCTCCGGCAGTCTCTCTGATAATCACTGCAACAAGCTATAATGGGGAAAGTACAGGGTCTAAAGTGTTAGCAATAGCAATTTTAACAAGTAATCTATCATCTAAAGTGGTCAAATGTGTTAGAAAAGCAACTCCAATCTATACTCTGGAGGCCGACTGCTGTTTCCGCTTTTATAAACAGGTTGCAGCGCAGATTTCCTCTGAGAAAAGAACCTTTTCTGGAGCATATCCAGCGGCCCACCCCTCTGAAATTGAACCTACTCTCAGTGTTGCTGCAGCAGGGTGTGTGGGGCGGATATGAGAGGAAGGGGGTTGTTCAGCCACCTCAAGTTATATCAAAGACAAGCAGCAGGGCAGCCTATGGACCTCCATCAGCGCAATCTGTGAATGAACAGGAAAGAGAAAAGTTAAGGTGTGAAAAGCAATAACCCAGAGGCTCGCTGGGTAATTCTCCGTCATCTCTCTCTCCGTGCTGAGACCTTCACTTAGTCACCTCAATTATACTGTACCGCCGCTCTAATCTGGGCCTTCCTCCCACTGCACACACCTTGATGGAATGCAATTCCACACTCATGTCTATGGGGAGTCATCGCATCGGGGGGGGGGGGGGGGTACAAGGTAGTAGTAGTTAGTTGAAAGCACTCATATTGAGTTGAACCACATTTTCATGCAGTATTTAAACAATTATGTGAAATCTGCTGACATCATACATTTAAATTAAACCTTTCAGTTTTTCAGTGTGCTTAAAATGTATTGTCTAAAAACAAGACCCTATATATATCTCACTGCATTGTTACTTCTTAACCATCCTGTTATCCTTGGGTTCAATTTGACCCCATTCAATGTTTCGCGTATCTAAAAAATGGTTCACATTATTTGTTTTGCTTAGTATTTCATGACTTTTCCTAATTTAGTGCGGACTAATGGGTAAACATAAAATGAACATGAAGATCTTTTTGAAATGTCCTGTACGCACTTTGTACGCATCGGTGTTCCTTGGGGTCAATTTGACATAAAACAAAAAACATATACAAATGTCAATATTTGACACATATTTGTGTAGATTGTGTAGGATGATATTGAGGTGACTATTACATGCAAATGTATCATTGTAAATCAAACCTACCCTCTGCTTTAGTTAGTGGTCCTTTAACAACATCAAAAAGATCTTACTTTAACAGTTTATTTCAGTCAGTGAGATTTTATGGTGATTTATATATTTTTCGATAGTCACATAATAGGAATTCAGGATGTATAAAGGGGTCTGTAGGGGGGGGGGGGAAGGTTGGGGTAGTGTTTTATTTAAATGGTTATTTAGGTAGTCAACTAAGACACCTAAAGCACCAGAGTGTGTGTGTGTGTGTGTGTGTGTGTGTGTGTGTGTGTGTGTGTGTGTGTGTGTGTGTGTGTGTGTGTGTGTGTGTGTGTGTGTGTGTGTGTGTGTGTGTGTGTGTGTGTGTGTGTGTGTGTGTGTGTGTGTGTGCAGTCGTACCAGCAGGTGTGCAGTGCATTTGTGCTTTCTCGTCTGAGTTTCAGAATAGTGACTGATGTCCCTGCTCTGTTTTCTCTCCTCACAGCACAACCCAATGCGCCGAAAATTCACGACGGATGGTGGGCGTACAAGGAGGTGGTGCAGGGGAGCTTTGTTCCAGGTGAGTCTCAGAACACTCCGCAGCACTGTGAAGCCTGCTGGTTCCATCAGAATACTGATTTCCCTGGAACTAAATTGTGTGCTTGATCCTGATGGCGGTGCTTATTACATATTTAGAAACACATGGGGCCACCTTGCCATTGGCATCAGTTATTATTCTGACACGCTTCTACACCCTTCCCACACAAATGACGCCTTTTCTCTGATTGATTGACGGCAGCTCACATTTCCCTCCATCTTGTTGTGTTTCTGTGTGTCAGGCCAATTATTTCCCCAAGATTTACAGTTTCTGCCTAGCTGAGGTGCTTTGATGAAGCCTGCAGGTGGCTGTGTGTAAGAGTGTGTCGACATGGGTAATGTCTATGCTTATGAGTATGGGTAAAACAATTAGGAACAGAAATGAGGAGAAAGACTGAACAGAACTTTTGAACAGAAAAGTTTGCAAGGACTCACTCAGACTGAAGGTCTCATGTAAAGCTAATGGTGAGGAAGAGACTTGGGGCCTACATTGAGCTAATATTCTTTATTTAACATCATTAAACAATAACGTTAAACTTTTTTTTTTTTTAATGCACCAGTTCAGAAATTACACAAAGCAAGTCATTCTTATTATCATCTGTGTGTGCCACGCTGAATGTAGGCCAAGTTGAGACCTTCACTCAGAGAAGAAAGGATGAGGTAAACATGTCTGAATTCTCAGGGTAATGTAACTCGACACGCTAAAACCTACACTGTACCAGAGCATGAGGAAAACATCTGAAAATTGAGATGACAGATGTTTATTTCTTTACATTCAGCTGTTCTCCCTTGCCAACATGTAGTGCAGAATTACCCAGGACTCACAGCAGATCTGCTAAAGACAATGAATAATCCATTCACTTCTGTTTGTTAATATTCCTCAGAGATTAACAGTTGGTAGCTCTTAATTCTCCAGAAGGAAGAAATAGATGAAGTTATTAAAGGGCTGCTGGGTAACTGTAATAACCATGATGGAAAGATGACATCATATTTCAGTGACGAACCGTGCCTGTCACAACTGGACCTTCTGTAGACACACCCCCCACACACCCCCCCCCCCACCGATATAATATCCATCTTATCACTGAACCGTTAAAAACAATAAAACCTGTGCACCACTGTCATATTTACATCCTGTACCAGTTTGAGGAAGGTTATAGTCTCCAAAGTAAGACGTGATGTCAATATCAGACAACATTTTATTCTCTTCAGTGAACACATGCTTCATCAATGTAAAGATTTGTTTCATTGCACTTGCGTTTTTGCCTTTATCAAAACTGTTCAACTTCAGCCAAGAAAAATAGCATGTTTAGTAGCTGCTTGAAAAGGTCATTGGGTTATAGTTTCATCATGTACTCTACTACTTGTATGTTTATATTGGACACATCTACATGGCAATATTCATATCTGAAGGCAACATGCAGCTGTTCATCCATTAGTAAGACAGCATGCTTGTTTTTTTCAAAAATGCATTCAGTGTCTTGGAAATAGTTTAACATCAAACAACTGATTCCCACTTTTAAGAGGCATATTTTTAAAAGCAAGTGTTACTTTTGAGTGCACATTTGTATTCTATTTGGGCATGTACACTTCAATGCTGCCTTGAACACACAAGTAGTGTGTGATGAGTGTGGTGACCCTTCCTTAAAGTGAAAATTACTCAAAATCCAATTTTGGGCAAAGAGGATGCATTAATAGGGTAGTGTGAAAATGAGTAGCCATTACTGCTCAGTGTTAACCCCGGAGACCTTCAATTAAAGAAAACACATCCCTCTTAGGTCTTTATCATTCTTACTGGAATACTCATTCTGAACAGCTTAAAGTGGACCAATATATTGGAAACATATATTGTAGGGCCATACCTATACAAAACATGTCTGTGAAGTGTTTTGCTTAAAATACCAAACAGATCCCCCGTTGTAGCCATGCCTCATACGGCTCATACCCCTCTTTTGCAGCCCTGTTAGAGAAACGCGGATCTTGGGTCCTTAGCTTGAAAAAAAAAAAAAAAGGAGGCGGAGCTAATGCCTGATCAGAATTCTACCGGAGATAAAGTTAAATTCTGCTGTGATAAAACGCCATCCTGTTCTAAACCACATCAAGGATTATTTCTGAAACAGTCTGGAGCTCAAATGCTTTTTCTCTTGCAGGTTTATCACAAGGTGAGTTCCTTTTCTTATTTCCTGCTTTTTAAACACATGTGCTCTCCAGTACAGGTTAGCTCTGAGTGTTAGCAAGGCTTGCTAATGTAAAGATTACGTCCAAAACACGTCAGGCATTGTTTCTGATAGCAATTTTCTGTGGGTCCGCTGCCGATTTGATGTCAGATCGTATGGAATCTGTATCCGCTCGTTGTACCCCCGTTTTAAAAAGATTTGGGTTCGGAGGAAAAGAGAAAGGGTTTTATTTTCTGACGCTGCGTGAGCTCCCTGACGCACCGGGGACACATATTTATGTATAAAAGACATCACAAAGTGCATTTTGCATGATAGGTCCCCTTTAAGATACAAGAGCAAATGTAGCTGGCAGACATTTCTAACAGGAACTAACCCTGTGTTACGCCACATTTCATGAATCAGCTGGTGAATCTGAACAATTTCATTTACAGCCAAAGGGGAAGATTCACGATTCAAAGGTTTTATTGTCATAAACACAAGAACTGCAGCCTCCCATGCTCCTCCAACAGAGCAACATACCATTTACTTAAGATATTAACTAAATAAATAGACTTAAAATGAAGGAATAATCGATATGTACATGTAAAATAGAATGAGCAAATAAAATAAAAAATGAAATAGCATACAGTGGAATAACATGCTGCTTATTGTAATATCATATACATACTGTATGTTGACTTTAAACATATGAATGATAAACATATTGAAGTGGTGACACTTCGCAGAGCTCAGGAGTTGAGTGTTATGATGGAGAACACTGACCCTGAGTCAGCTGCTGGCACACTGTGATGAAGGCTGGGTGAGGGAAGGTATATAGTGAGGGGATCTTGTATTGTGGTGGTTGAACAGTGAATAAAGGGTTCTGTTTCCAAAGCAAACACTGAAGCTGTCCCATGTCAGGTCTGCACTGCTAACCCAGCAGCTTCATCAGTTCATCTCGCTCCTCCTCTGGCCATCCCATCAGAGTTGACCAAGGTCCAGTAGCACTAGTCAGATAAGATGGCTGCCCCCAGGAAAGTTGTTGTTGTTTACAGCTTTAGCAGCCACCTCGGGTTAGCCATTGTTAGCAATACGCTTTATTTTGTATTTTGCGACTACAAACATTGTAGCAACATATCCACAGAAGAGCTCACATGTTATATTATCAACATGTTCTCTAAATGTTCGTATGTGGAGAGCATACTGTTTTTTACATTTAACTGTAAGCAAATGTTGTTCAGCCAGTGTTGAACCTTGTCCAAAGCATTTGAGAGACAGGGTGAGATAATTTCAGTCTTTTTCCCATGTACAAGGATGACCGCATCATCGGCATACATTTACACATTCAACTCAGGACATACATTAGGCAAGTCATTAATGTACAGAAAAAACAGTAATGGTCCAAGAATGGAACCTTGTGGAACCCCAACAGGGTTCACAAGGAAGGGGGATTTGGTACCGTTGACCAAAACACACTGTTTTCTGTTCGATAAGTAAGACTTAAACCAATGTATCGAAACTGCCGAAAAATTTAACTGAGTCAGCTTTGTAAGGAGCACTTGGTGGTCAACTGTGTCAAAAGCCTTCCTGAGATCAAGGAAGACAGCACCTACATATGGGCTCGTGTCCAACATAGATTTAACCTTTTCCACAAAGACACAGTTAGCTGTCTCAGTGGAGTGGTGAGCACAAAAACCAAACTGCATTGGGTGGAGTGGAGCGAAACCTTTATCTAAATGTTTGGTGATTAGTTTTGACACCCATTTCTCAGCTACCTTAAGGCCCGGACACACCAAGCTGACACCAAAGAACTGACACAGACGGACCCCGACTGTTGTGTTGCCTCATGTCTCCTGCGTCTTGGCCACGTGTTGCACTGGAACACACCGCAAAGACTTCAGCCGACGGCCAAGAAGCACGTACGAACTGTGCATGCGTGAGTGGCAATAACTCTCCTTACCAGCAGGCGGCGGTAGTGTGTATTCGTCATTCAAAGGAGGCAACAATCGGAAGACAGACTGCGTGATACACCGAGAGAAGAAGAACAGACTGCGTGATATAAACAAACAACAAATAGCGTGTGTGTTCCATGTTCACTCTACAGCGAGAAGCTCATGGGGCTTTCCCCAACCTGTGTCGAGAGCTGGAGTTAAAGGAAATCTCAGATTTGCCTTCTTAATCGTTTGTTTAGGTCCCTCACTTCCGTTTCGCTTCTCATGCACTGATTCGCTAAGCTGAACAGCCAATCAGAGTGATTTATTTGGCCGACTGCCTTTGGCCGAAAAGGCGTCGGCACGGCTGAAAAGACACGACGGTGCGGGACACACCAATCTGAGTAGGGCGTGTCGACGCTCATCGTCGGCCTGACGCCCACCGACGGCCAAAATCGGCTTGGTGTGTCCGGGCCTTTAGAGACACAGGGGAGGATGCTGATTGGTCTATAATTGGACATCATTGCCTTATCCCCAGATTTAAAGATCGGTGTCACCGTGGCCACCTTCTAGGATGATGGAACTTCCCTCGTGCTGATAGATTGATTCACTAGCATAGTAATTGGTTTTATTAGACCGTCGATATTTGTCTTAATAAAGTTGGTGTCGAAATCATATGCATCCCTAGCCTTAGAACCTCTTAACCCTGAGATGATATATATATTGTGATACTTAGATTAACTAGTAGTGGCAATTTAATATATCTCAACAGTAAACCTCACAACCCTTAGTTGTTTTCAGTAGATTTGTCTCAAGTGTAGGTCTTTGTAGTGCATTACTAATTGTAATGGAAGACATTTTTAGAGTAACCCTCCAAACCTTGTCTGCACATATGGGCATTTCATATTGCAACAACCTTTGCCCATTTCAGAGTAATAATAAAACATCTTAGAGCAGCAGTCTATTACAACAAATATCATCTTACTTATCTTTATCTACTGTTCATCAATTATAATTATTTCATAGGAATGATCTGCGCTGCCACAGCTAGTTTCTACACATTTCATCATCTGTTATAGGGGTATACCGAAGTGACATATTTTTGATTGGCAGCCAAAAATAATAATGTAGAAATGGAAATGATTCTGGCTCGCTGTGCGGGGGTGCAGCAGGTCTCTGAGCCTCCTCCCCCCTCCTCACCTGTAATGGCTCTCTCTCCGCCCTGACGCTCTCTCTGTGGAGGTCACAAACGGCATCTTAAGACATTTGCTCCCCAAGGTTAGCAAAGCAAACGTAATCCCGCTCTCAGGCCTGTGTCACTGTGGCTGACCTTTGGAATATTGCTTATCCTTCCTGAGCTCTCTCAATTAGCTTTTAATTTGGGAAAGGTCACAGATAACCACTTCTCTGCTCTCTCCTCCTCCTCCTCCTCCTCCTCCTCCTCCTCCTCGTCATCAGTTCCTCTCTCACTGTGCTTCGGTCTGCAAACGGCACCTTTCCTCCATGTCACTGTTACTGAGGCACGCAGGACATGTGATTTATTTCATGTACATGTTTATTAATGATTTTAAAACTGAACTTTTACTCTGCAGTGCAACTATGTACAGTTCCTGCTGTGTTGTTCAAACCCATGATATCATCAGAGGAACATGCAGAATGGACCAGCAGAAACAGCTAATAATCTGCCGTTATAATGCTTCATATTATTCAACAATTAAACAATTCTACAGTTACATTATTTATTTGCTTCTTGGATTGAATAATAGTCTGATTATCGACTCTCGTTCAATTGTACGGGTCAGTTTGTGTTTTATCACATCAGTCAACACTCAGAAAATGCAACGTTGACTTTAATGACATTTATTTTGTCAACACGTTCTGCATAATTGTATTAGTTTAGTTAGTTCACGTTAGTTAAAAATACAAATAAGACATATAAGTACACGTCCATGGTTAAAAATAAGTAGCAGCATTTTAAAAGTGAGCATGTGTTGAGATGGTATATCATTTATGTGTGGCACATTATAGTGATTATTGCAACAAAAGCAGGATGTAGAAGAGCACCAATACAGTCTGAAGGCAGTGCTGGGAGGCTGCACATGTCCTGAGGAGAAACAGAATGAGTTATCATGCTGACTGAAGCTGATCCACCCCCACTCACTCTGCATGTACTTCAACATTTTGCATGTATGATGACTCCGCTGTGACTTTAAAGGTCCCCTTTGATGCAAAATGCACTTTTTTAATGTATGGTATACATATGAATTGCCAGAAACACTTCCGCAAAGGGGCGTGGCCAGCAGCAGCTCATTAGCATTTAAAGCTACAGACACAGAATCAGCACTTTTGAAACAGGGCTGAAACAGAGGGGTTTATGGGATGCTGCAATCATCCGTTTTGGTGTTTCAGCCAATCAGAGACATGTTCTGTATTTATCTGACACCTGTAATGATAGCGGACCTAAGATAGAACACATTTGAACCTGTTCAATATAAGTTTTAATATATGACCAAAATCCTGTCCAAAAAAAAAAAAAATGTTTCACAGAAGAACATCAGCAGAGGAAACTCTCTAATGTATCCCTGTTTTGTTTAACGGAATTCTATACAGGCAACGTTCTTAGTTCCTACATACATACATACATACATAGTTTTTATCTTTCCATTATTGTATTAAACTGTTATACATAGAAACAGATCAGCCAAATACCTGTTTTTACGGATTTTTAAAATGTATACAAATAAATCAGTGAAGCTTACCCCTGTAATTATTTGATGAACTGTCTGAATGCTGTGTTATTAATGGTGGTGGGCCGCTCTGTGATCGATTCTCTGTGCTGGGTGTGTGGATGTGCAGCAGTGTGTGATGGAGATTAGCATGTGTGAGATAGTGATTTACAGACCAGGCCTCTGAGCGCCTGCGGCTGCGTGCTCTTCTCTTACAGAAATGATATCGTCACATTTATGAATATGTTGCTTCTGCGGACGGCAGTGTGAGGAATTGGAGAAGTGAGTCTGAATGTATTCAAATGAAAGTATACCGGGGGGGCTGTAGATGTAATAAATGTTGTGGGAAAAGGGCTGCTTTGGATTTATTCCCTTTCATAAATCATATTTATATTTCTGCTTTTTTACTCTTTTATACCACAGCCTTGTTTATTATTTGTTCTAGGTACTGAACTACATATCCGTACATTTTCTATATCTTGTTTTGTACCTTGCCCCCGATGCGTAGTCTAAATATATTCTTCCCTCCCACTCAGTGTTGCATCACTCATTATCTGTGTTTAGATCAGGAGAACAGTGTTTCCTCGCAGCACTGCACACACTTTACAGATGAATGACACTATAGTGGCTCTTATCCTGCAGGCTGGAAGTGTTTCATATATTTAAATCTGAATTCTTACTCTGCCCTATTTCCTTGCTGGGCGGTAGATAACTAAATAACATGTCTTGCAAGTCAGCACATTTTTAGCATGACAATTTCTTGTTCTCCAAACCAGCACGAGAAAACAATTTGAACTGAAGGTCCACTTACTCGCTTGTTCCAGAGCTTTAGACCCTACCACTACTACTCAGATCCTTAACTTAAGTAAAAGTACAAATACTATGGTCTTAAAGAACTTTATTACAGGTAAAGTCATTATTTCAAAATGGTATGTAAGTAAAAGGGCAAAAGTATTAGCATCAAAGTACTCATTCTGAACAATGACACATTTCATAATAATATGAGGTACAGAAGTATAACCAGCTAAGTGTACTTAAAGTAGCGACAGTAAAAGTAGTCATTGTGCAGATTGGTCCATTTCAGAATAATATATATGATATGTTTTATAATGATTGATCATTAAAGTGTTCTCAAAGCTGGTAAAGGTGCAGCTAGTTTGAATGACTTTGTATACTGCAGGGTAGCTGGTGGATTTACTCCAGGTGGAACTAAAGTCTGATTTAACACTTGGTTATATTTCACATCATTCATCCACATCTGTAAAGTAACTAAAGGTATTCAATACATGTAGTGGAGGAAAAGTACAACATTTGCTTCTGAAATGAAGCGGAGTAGAAGACCAAAGTAGCAACAAATTAAAATACTCAAGTAAAGTACAAGTATCTCAAATGTGTACTTAAGTACAGTAGTTGAGTAATGTACTTCAGTATCAATCCCAGTCCATGCCCGGACATGTCCTGCTGCCTGCTCTGCCAGCTCCTCACCCCCCACCCCCCCCATCTGAGGGTCTGCTCTGCCAGCTCCTCACCCCCCCCCCCCCATCTGAGGGTCCGCTCTGCCAGCAGGGTGGGGGGGTGTCTCTGCACGCTAATCCTGCCCGCACAGTGTCCCTGTTGGGGAGATGTAATGGGGCATAACTGCAGTCCTCCAAGCAGAGGGGTTTACCCGCCAGGTCCCCCGTTAGTGAGATGAAAACACTTATATCAGGTTGGACCTAATATTTTTTATTTAAAGTTTTTGAGTGTGCCTTCATGGAGCTAATAGTGAAACACACACACACACACACACACACACACACACACACACACACACACACACACACACACACACACACACACACACACACACACACACACACACACACACATGAGATTTGTCCGAGGGAGCCATATCATCCGTCTTTGTTGTCTCTCATTGAGGACTGGAGTGTTTAACAGCTAATTCATACAGTGTGTGTGGAAATAATCAGGATGAGTGATGCTTGTAATTCTGTTAGTCATTATAAAACATACAATAATTAGGCTCATTTCAGGCAAATGAACGCCCTTGCATAATTTAAAGTAATTAGAATTGAGAACCGTTTCCATGATCATTTACAAATGCATGCTGTTTAGTTAAAGGGCCGCTTC
>NW_022987611.1:262500-365000 GCF_902827165.1 Trematomus bernacchii | reverse complement strand
CACACATCCTTTGCAAAGAGCATTTCCTTTTATTGTTACTGATACTGTGTACTGAGGGGATTACACATTGTGATATAAATCAAATAATCTGCCGTCGTCTGAGCCGGGTGCAGGGCAGAGTAGATTACAGAGAAAATACACGATTACATCTGGTTCTCCACATCTGCGCTTCCTGTTTATTGTAGGCTCTGTGTGTGTGTATCATTCAGGAGAGGCTTCCGTGTGTGTGCGGTGCAGCGCTTTACAGTACAGTATACTGCTGATGCTTAAACACCATTCCTTCTTTTGATTTACATCGTAGATCGTGTTGTGTTCAAACACCCCCAGAGGGAAACAATTGCACACAATGCTGAGGAGAGATTGCTTACAGATGTCACAAGGTGCTTTATGATTCTCCTCTGCCGCTACATACATCAGGTGTTCGGTAGCGATACAAAACAATGAAATACATGTTTTTAGGCTGATATTGTTTTCCAGGCTGATTTTCCAACAATACCCGAACCCTCATCCAGGGGCAGGTGAATAAAACAATCACTACGCAGTGACTCACTGTTGATACAACTTCTCTTTGTCTTGGAGGATCTGCAGAGGAATGTCAGCGGCATGCAGAAGCTGAGTATTATATCACAGGGTTGTGTTGTGGTGCCTGCTCCCAGAGAAGTGAGATTAAACTACATCCTCAGGCCCTCCCGCTCACCATTCTGCTGATGGAGGCAGAATAACAGCGAGAGGTGGCTGGCGGAGGAGAGGGTGTCTGAAGACTGCAGAGAGCAGACACACAGTGAGAACTACAAACACACACACACACACACACACACACACACACACACACACACACACACACACACACACACACACACACACACACACACACACACACACACACACACACACACACACACACACACACACACACACACAGCTAACTCCAGAAGCTGCCCCTGCCTCATACAGGAGTTAGTTTGTGAACAGCAGAGGAGAGGAGAAGCTGAGATAACTGGCAACCCAACCCAACTGGCAACCCAACCCAGACAGCATTGTTATTTCTGGAAAAAATGCTGCTCCAAAATCGAAAACAATTTCGATTTCAAGTGAAACAAGGTGTTTTCACTTGAAATAAGTAAAAAGATCTGCCAAAGATCCATGGAATTTTGCCTGGTAAGAGTTCTTGAAATACGATGGGATATTTAGACAAATTAGATCTTTGAATTAGCTGGGATTAGCAGGATCAGGAAATGTTTTACAAAATCAGCCAGAAATGTTCTAAAGTCTAAAGTGTTCTGTTTTCTGATGTTAGTTGGTGATCTTCCAATTAAAATGTTTTCTAAAATCAAGCAAGATTTATTTTATTAAAACAAGATGATCCGTCTTTTACAAATACCTAAGCAGCTTAAACTTGACAGTTAAAAAAAAAACTTTATCTGAGATCCAACTCAAAAGAAGATGTTTTCAAGAGTCTGACTCAACAAGAACCTTGAGATGCATTGTCTAAAAACAAGAACTATATCTCACTGCATTGTTACTGCTCAATTTGTTATGTCTTATATGAAGTGTAAAGACATATTCTGACTAGAAATAAGAGACATACACTTGGCAAGATTTCAAGATTCAAGTTTTTACAGTGTACTAAAGAAGTTTGAACTCTTTTAACACGTTCAGGTGACACACTGGTTCTGTGTGGACTTAACCAGACTGACAGTGCCTGAGAGGCGGTGGTGGAGAGAGTACTCAGAGTCTTTACTCAAGTAAAAGTACTGATACACTCCTACAGAAGAGATCCTGCTCACCTTGAGAACTGGCCTCTGTCTACAGGCTCTAGGGAACGTTCCACACCACATACAGTAAGGACAACACCTTTTGGTTTTTATTACCATATAAAAAAGATACAAAGAGACTGAAAAACCCTGTGGAGAGAACGCATAGTTGTAGTTTTATAAAAGTGGATTGCGTTCAAATGTTCTGACCCTTGTATCTGCTGGGGGGGGGGGGGGGCTCTCTTATCGTTCAACCATATCACACACACATCAACAGATCAACAAAACGGTTGAAATTGAGAGTTGATTCTTGCTCTTAGGATTTGACCAAACAATAATTCCATACAGTCAGTACCTACAGTAATTATAGCTTTCTTCTTTGGGCTATGAGAGCTGCCAACGTGCAGACAGCTGTTGAACATCTGGACTGGTGGCAGTTCTAATGATCTGGTGTGGAGTCCACTCCCACCCACATTCACACCATTACACACACTTGCTGTTTTATTTGGCCAATTTACAAATATGTTATGAGCTCCAACAATTGTCATTATGGTTTCATTGGTACCAAATGCATTTCTGGGACTCCACCTTTTCCTTTCAGGCTGATCAACTGTTTCAAACATGATGATAAAAGAAAAGCTATTGAACTAAGACATGATATATCTTCCTGTTTAGAACATCCCTGTGTGACTAATCCTGTACCAGCTTTCTTTATAAATCAGCATTTCAAAACTTAAGACTATAAGACTATATTCTTCACTTCAGCCGTAACTATGTAAATGTGCCCTCTGTGGGACGGATAAAGGTATTCTGATTCTGAAGCCTGCAAACCATTACTTTTCATAATGATCCGTTAACCATTATTTGGTATTTTCTTGGACCAACCTTTAATTTAACTACATCGGTTAACACAGCTAACAGCCAAGTAAATGAGATTTGCTCTTCACCCACATTCAGAGGTCAGATTTTCCCATTTCCCGGTCCCATTTGATCCTGCAGCCGGCTTCCTCCAGGCCCGGCAGGCCCCCCATGCAGAGCAGATATAACCCTGTATAAATACATGAGCTGCTGAGGCTGGGTGAGGACCGAGTCTCCATTAAGTCGGGTAATACAGCGCAACGCTGTTTAAACAAAGCTCCTCAGCGGGGCCTGCTGCAGCTCAGCCCCAGCGACTCCTCAGCAGACTGTAATGAGAAGGGAGGGGCTCTGAGGTGGGCGCCCCCCCACTGAGAACCAAATCTGCTCCACATATCTGAGCAAGGACACAAAGATGAATTATCTGGGTGGGAGTCACAGTGGGGCCTGAGTGGAATAGTCAGATAATGACATAACTATTCATTTGGCCTCTGCTCACTTGTGCCCAGCAGTGATTCTCTCTAATGGCTTTTAGCAGAGGTGGAATGACTTTAAGTTCACTCTCCTTGGGATGCAGCACGGTGGAGGTGTGTTGAGGTGTGTCAGAGACAGTGGTAAAGTAACTAAGTACATTTACTCAAGTATTGTACTTACAGTGATTACTATTTTGACATATTTGTGCTTGAGTATTTCTGTTTAATGCTACTTTATACTTCTACTCGGCTACATTTCAGAGGCAAAATCCTACTTTTACTTACAGCACAATATGCTGATATGGTATAATGCAGTACAGTACTTCTAAACTACACAGTATTTAAAGTATCTAAATTGTTCCACATTGACAAACTAACATACTCAAATGCCCTTTGGTGTGTAAAAATATGAAAATATAATAAACGTCATTATATAATACTGTGTAAACATCCATTCTGCACAACGAGTACTTTTACTTTGGTACTACTTTATATTATTCTGTAAATGGGACATTGAACAGAATTTGTTCTTTTACTTTTTGTACTTTCACTATATTTTGATGCAGATACTTTTGTACTTTTTCCGAAGTAACATTTTGAAATCAGGACTTTTACTTCTCTGACCACTTCTTCCAACACAGAAGAGAAGGATGAAATGTGTACAGTTGGTGGCAGCCTTTTACTCAAGATGCTCTTTTAAATAACCTTTCCCTTCTCCCTCTGATTGAGAAGCTACATCTACTGCACCAGACACTTGACACTAACATCTATTTCAAACTTAGGGATTCATTTTCAATTTAGATACATTGACTGTGGCTGCTCCACAGCCCTTAATCAACCAAATCACTGACGAATATTCCATCAGGTTGATTTCAGTGTTTTCTCTCAAAGGTCATAAAAAAGCCACTCTGCGATTTGTAACCAGAAACGTGTTGACTCGCCAGTTCTGTAAAGTAACACATTTATAAGATGTTGCCTTGAACAGAATTAATGGTGTTTTTCATGCATGGCAAGACAGATTAGTCTTTTTAGCTTCACTGCAGCCTTCACGGCAAAGTTTGTGCATCATCCTTCATACTCCTCCTCGCTGTAAACTTCCTGACTCCACCAGCCTCTGCATAGCAATGAGCGGCTGAGTCAATGGCAGTGTGAGGCAGCTGAAATTATGATATTATCTACAAGCGGGCAATTGTTCTAATCCAAATCAATCAATCAGAAAGTAGTTTCCACACGGTGTGACTCAATCACTGCACCTGTCAGACTCACTGTGGTTAGACATTTCTTAAACTATTGAATGCTGTGCTAAATTAAAAAGGCTTTTTAACTGACTGTAGCTCTGAATATCAGTGACGGATAATTATCAGAAATTGTCAAACAAAAAAAGCCCCACTTACTATTTGATGGAGATGTTGCAGGAGTTCAGACTTTAAAGGGTTTATCACCCAATTTAAAGTGGACCTATTATGCTATATTTGAAAAATATATTGTAGGGCCATACCTATACAAAACATGTCTGTGAAGTTTTTTGCTTAAAATACCAAACAGATCCCCCGTTGTAGCCATGCCTCATACTGCTCATACCCCTCTTTTGCAGCCCTGTTAGAGAAACGCGGATCTTGGGTCCGTAGCTTTAAAAAAAAAAAAAAGAGGAGGCGGAGCTAATGCCTGATCAGAATTCTACTGGAGATAAAGTTAAATTCTGCTGTGATAAAACGCCATCCTGTCTAAACCACGTCAAGGGTTATTTCTGAAACAGTATGGAGCTCAAATGCTTTTTCTCTTGCAGGTTTATCACAAGGTGAGTTCCTTTTTTTATTTCCTGCTTTTTAAACTCATGTGCTCTCCAGTACAGGTTAGCTCTGAGTGTTAGCGAGGCTTGCTAATGTAAACACAGACCATATTACGTCCAAAACACGTCGGGCATTGTTTCTGATAGCAACTTTCTGTGGGTCCGCTGCCGATTTGACGTCAGATCGGCAGCAAATCTGTATTCGCTCGTTGCACCCCCGTTTTTAAAAGATGTGGGTACGGAGGAAAAGAGAAAGGGTTTTATTTTCTGACGCTGCGTGAGTTCCCCGATGCACCGGGGACACATATTTATGTATAAAAGACATCAAAAAGTGCATTTTGCATGATAGGTCCCCTTTAAAAGAAAACACCTGTTTCCTCACTGACTGATTTGTATCAATACAGATCAGCTGCTGGATTTTGTCACTTAAGATCATGGATGTGTTAAGAGAACTGGATACAGCGTTGGAGGCGGGGCCTCCTTCATTCCTTGTCTTATCTTTTTAATCTGTCCTTGGAGACAAACGAAATTCCCCTTATTTGGAAATCTGCTTTTGTTCTCCCACTGTTAAAAGGTGGTGACCTCACGCTCCTAAACAACTACAGACCCATCTCCAAATGATGTGTTTTAAATAAAGTACTGGGATCACTGGTAAATCTACAAATGAAGGAGTTTTTATCAACAAATAATATTTTATATGACTTTCAATCTGGTTTTAGGAAAAAACACAGCACTACAACAGCTGCCTTAAAAGTAGTAAATGATTTTATTAATTTCTTAGACAATAGAGAGCACTGCGCAGCACTTTTTATTGACTTGTCAAAGGCTTTTGATACAGTGGATCATGCCTTACTGTCACAAAGACTCCTTAGCATCGGTCTTTCAGATCAGGCTGTCTGTTGGTTCGAGAACTATTTATCATGCAGATCACAGTGTGTGCGGGCAGAAGGCTTAACTTCAACATCTCTTCAGGTATCCAAGGGTGTGCCACAGGGATCTGTTTTAGGTCCACTGTTATTTATTATTTATATAAACAGTCTTAATAACAATGTTTTAAATGCTAATTTGCATTTTTATACTGATGATACAGTAATTTACTGTTCTGCGTCCACCCCGAAGCAGGCTCTTTGTCAGCTCCAGAATGCTTTTAACATTGTACAATCCAACATGATTGATTTGAAACTTGTTTTAAATGCTGCCAAGACAAAGCTAATGATGTTCTCGAAAGCAAAAACCAAGGACTTGAACCTCCCTCCTATCACCAGCTTGCAGGGGTCGGAGATTGAATCTGTGTCGCATTATAAGTATCTTGGAATTATAATTGACAATTTGCTTTCTTTTAAACCACACATTGTGGAACTTTTGAAAAAACTAAGAATAAAATTAGGTTTTTTCTTTAGAAATAAGTCCTGTTTTTCATATGAGGCCAAAAAGAGACTAGTGTCTGCAACCTTTCTGTCTGTGCTGAATTATGGAGATGTGGTTTATATGAATGCATCTTCTCAGTGCATTCACTCGCTGGATACCGTCTACCACGGTGCAATGAGATTCATCACAAACTTCAAAACCTTGACGCACCACTGCAACCTATACGCTCATGTTGGATGGTCACAAATTACCCATCATGCCTGGCTGTCAAGAGAAAAACTACCGTATGTGGTTCTCAGAGCATGCACACTGGAGTTTTCCCGTAAGACCAACCTCCGATATCCCGCTCTTGGCTCAGTCAGATGAATGGAGAGAGAAAAAACTCTGGATTTGGCTTTTTATTTTTCAACTTTTAGACCCTAATGATTCAAATAAGGGCTATACAAGTGTTCATACTGGATAATAAAAAATAAAAAAAAGAAAACATTATCCACTGATTTACATATGTATCTTTCCTAATGTAATCAATGGGAAAAAGTATTTCTTGGCCCAGTGACGTCATTGACTGACAGAAGTTGTCGTACCGCCGTTTGGCACTTCCTGGGGGCTTGGTTCAGATCTTCCCAAACGCTGCAGCCGCATTGTTTGCTGTTGTTGAACTCTCTTTGTAATCCGTCTAAGAGATTCCTCATAGACAGTTTCAGAGAGCAGGTAAACAAACTCGGGTAATATTTGGTAAAAGAAGAGCTTTACATGATTGCAACACCAGAACTTTTAGTTTTTAGACTTTACATTTATCTTTTGCTTTTACGCTGGTCATTTTCACCATTTAATATACTTCTTTCTAACGAGAAACCAGTGATAGGTCAGTGGATGAACTAGTGTAACTGTGTTAGCGCTGTGTGAGCGCCACAAACAAAACTCTGTCCACTCCATGTCATTATTGTAGTAGGTTGGAGACAGGATTAGAAAAGAACCAGGACGAATACAATTCTTAAATAAAATAAATAAACAACACCTTAACACAGGGGTCGGCAACCCCTGGCACGCGTGCCACCATTGGCACGCGGGACCGTAACCAGTGGCACACTAGGAATAAGTGTGCAAAAATATTTAAATTGTATTTTCGGATCCTGAACGAGACCGCCGGCAGAGTGCGTCTCCCCCTGCAGAAGGAAGCCATGCACGCAACACAGCGCAGAAGGATAACTTCTATGCCCCGCTCTCTTTAACTCCAGTTGACTTTCTGCTGCTTTCCTCCATGGTGAAACGATCAGGGGTGTAGCGCACTTCACACATTGCAGTATAAGGAGCTGTACATGCCGCAGTTTTTGCGTGGCTGTGTCTTTAGTTGAAAGCCCAGTGGCGATCTGCTCATCTGTCATCGAAGATAATATGCTACACAGGGGACTGGCCAACTGTGTGTTCTGGAGAATCACAGTATGTCCGGTCGTCAGCGAACCGAGCCGGTCGCCAGCGGGCCGTTGACGACCGGGCTCGGTTCGCTGACGGCCGGCACTGCCCTTTATTTATTTAAATGTGTTTAAACGGCATCATGTAAATTGCGCTGACAGGCGACAGAGGTCCACAGCTTCCCCGCAGCGAGGCTCCCCCCGCCCTCCAGTTGACAGTTCACGAGCCCCCCCCCCGTTTACAGTTCACGAACGTCGGCACACTAATCAGATTTTATTTTTTAAATCGCACTTCATATCAAAAAGGTTGCCGACCCCTGCCTTAACATGTAAGATATGTGTTGACAGTAATTTGACTTCATGACCAATCGTGGATTACATTGCCCTTTATTAGAGGTGGATATTAAGTGTTTTTCATTTACCACACTGTCACTGTTCAGTTCTGTTATTTACGCTCCTATCAAACTCAAACTGTGGCTCCTTCTGTCAGGACAAAAACATTGTTTCCCAGGTTTTCAGCAGTTATTTTAAACAAGTGACAGCCTCATAAATCAAACCATAATTGGTTTAATTTTAGCATATATACGATAAAGCTTTTTTGCATCCTGACTGTGAAAGATGACGGGACAATGAGCTTGGTACCAGTTCAACTCTTCCTGTGGGCTATATATTTGTATAATCCATCATATTATTCCCCCCCCCTCCGATGAGCAGCCCGAAGACTTCTCCTCGGCCCTCAGGAGGAGGCTGCAGGGTGCTGCTCCTCAGCTGCAGGTTAACCGGATGAGATCCCTGTCTTTATGCCCGCGCTTCATTTGACTTTACAGCCGCTCCTCTCTGAGCGTCGGGGTCGTGTGTCAGCCTGTCAGCCACAGACCTGGGAGCAGTTCACACACTGCGAAGCCACATGTAAATTAAAGTGATATTTTTATGAGCTGCAGAGAGGCAGTTGACTAGCATCTGAAAACAAGTCACAGCCGGCGAGCCGCCTGAAGCATTGATCAATATTTATTTCATTATTGGGAGATATAAGATGGCGCCGGGTTGTCTGGCAGGCCGTCCACGCCTCTCTGCTTTAGTACTAGTGTTTGTTCTGTGTCTGTTTTGCTCAGTGACAAGGACCATAGACTCTCTGTTAGTATACAACCGACACGAGCTGCTTAAGATCAAGGAAAATGTGGGCTTTCTTGTGAAGTTTGGCCAGGGTGGACACACAAACTCCCCTCTCCCTCTTCTATCGGATGTACCTGCACACCTACTGCGGGGCGGGCCCTCGTTACCCCAGAGACGCAGACGCCTAGGCACACGTAGTGGCCGGCTAGTCAGGGTGAAGGAGTGGCTAGCGTGGTCTCCTGAGCTGGCTCAGCACCCCCGCCGTTTCACCCCGGAATATGGACCTTGTTTTCGCCGCCTGGCCTCCCGACGCCCCCTCGCCATGGTCGGGCTGGTACCTGTCGCTGACCCGACTCAAGAGCTCCATGTCCTGCGCCCCCAGTGGTCTCGCCCCCCCCCCCCCCGTTTTATATGTACAAAAGTGGTGGGGCACGAACAACTTAGATGTGTATATATAAGCTTCTGGTGCTTTTTTAAACACGTAAACAAATAGATGCTGGCTATCCATGGTTCCGATAGAGAGAGAGGGGGGGGGGGGGTATAAGGAAAACACAGACACTCATCACCGAGGTCACAATATCAATGGATCCAGCAGAGCAATAGCCTATAGGCAAAACACAGAAGATCAACAAAAGATATGACATAACATGAACTTACCAAAGCTGCAGTAGATGGTCAACTTCATTCATTTCTTTCCGTTTTACTGATTTTAATCGCTATACGCTGCTCTCTCTCGTCTCCTCTTCACATCTAAACTTTTTCGCGGCACACGTACTTACAGCCAATCAGCTCTCTGAATTATGAGATGACGTTTGGTGGGTATGTCAGCACAGTGCCCCTATGGTGATTATTTTTTACTTTACTTGATTATTTCCTTTTTTTGCCACTTTGTACTTCTAATCCAATACATTCAGAGGTAAGTTGTGTACTTTTACTCCTCTACATTTATTGAATACCTTTAGTTACTTTACGTACTCACATACAGGACTTTCAATTGTACTCCTACACTCTGGTACTTTTACTTAAAGTGGACCTATCATGCTATATTTGAATAATATAGTGTAGGACCATACCTATATAAGGCATATTTATACTTTTTTTTTTTCAAAATACCAAACAGATCATGCATTTTAGCCATGCCTCATTTTGCTCAATTTAAAAAATGTTAGCTCTGTTTTTGCAAGGGCAGATTCTGTGAGAACAGCACCACCTACAGGCCTGGCATATGTACTACAGCGTCTCCAGCGCTTTCGAACGGCAATGGCCGTTGCTGTCTCCTCCTGATTGGTGGAGTTGGCCCAATAGCCGTAGCGCCACTGTCCTGACGTCAGGACAGTGTTCAAATCTGGATCAGTTTTTATCAGATCCGTTGCAGCCCCTTTTTTAGGGCATGATAGGTCCCCTTTAAGTAAAATATTGAAATACTTTTCCCACCTCTGGGAGGGACTACAGTCGCACAGTTGATCTAAAAAGTGGGAACAGGGTCAAATTAAATTATGAATTTTGTTCATTGTGGAATATACACTCAACCTTCATTCTCTACAAGGGGTGGCTCTGAAAGCATTTGATTTCATCTGAATCTAACGTCTTATTCAAATACTTCAGAACAAATCGAATAAGTTAGCAGTTGTCTTGTGAAGAATCCCCCTCTGGAGCTGTTGGATTACAAACCTCGTGATCACAGGTAGAAGAAGTTTCTCTTCTGAAGGCTGACAGCAGAGCCAACACCTTCACAGAGCTCCTTTTGTTAGCAACACACCTGAATACTTTCTTCATTGATCACCTGCTGTCCTTGTGAAATATACAAACATCAACATAGTAAAGGATAAAAGATGTTCTTTTCAAGCTGTTAACACAGTCACATCGACTGTATAAACATCTATACACACTTATAAGGTTTCTCTTGGCTTGGATTTGTAAAACTAAACGGTTCTTTCCAACATGTTTTTCATAATTGTCAGCGTAATGCTTCTCTCTGTTGAATGAGAAACAAATGAAAGACCTGGGAGTGCAACTAAAGGCAAACAGGATTATTTCATGCTTAGACCTCATTAGTTGGTCCTGTGTGACCTTGTGCAGTTTGCAGAGCTTCTCCTCTCCAAACTGCGGGCTGAACCTTCTTGTGTTAAGCTACAAAATCTAATTCTGTAACACTCAACAAGTCACTATTCATTATTGTCATTCTACAAATGATAGCACTAGAACAACTTTCTTTAACTGAATGTATGATGTCACTCATGCTCTAAGTATTTAGTCAGACATTTAATAATATCAGTAGCATACGTGTTTCCTTAATGTATGACGTATTAAAAGATTACGGGTGCAGTAAAGAGGTGTGGGTGTAGCTCATCATAAATACATTCCTATAATCTCCTTTGCTGCGTGTGTTTACCAACATCTGCTGTCTGACGCTGTGATGTGAGACCTCGATGAACACAAGTCGCTGTTGGCAGATGGGTTAAAAATGTAGACATTTCACTTAGCAGCACTCTGGTCTATCCGGGGGGGGACAACCTTCTGTCCAACATTTCCTGTCAGACACATTTTCCTGTTTCAGTGTAGCCCTATGGGTATGAAGGGATGTGTAGTTTATGTTGAAGATTCATCATGACATCTTCTTCTGCTCATTACTGTGGTATACTTCATTAAATGAACACTGCAGGCTAAACTGGGTTCTGTGGCCCACGTGCATCTGTGATGTTGAATCTGTATATGTGAGCATGAATACATGTATGAGCCCCTCCCATGTAAGTCTGCACAATCTCACATGTGCTACATCGTTTCTGTTGAGAACATATGGCGGAGGAGAGTAAACATGAAGTAATTGTGTACTCTGCCTCCGCTCCTTCATACCCTCTACATCTGTGGGGCCCAGCGTGTGAGCCCCCCCGAGCATCCGCCTGTCAGCTCCTCCACCGCGTACAAAGCTCGGCAGCCTCATTACGACATTGTTTACCTTTGTTGTCTTGTTGTTGGGTTTACTTCAACACTTCGCAGTCGTGTTTGTCTTTCTGCCATACGTACAAGTGCAGTTGCTTTTTTCGGTACTTCAATGTGTCCTTCTGCTCCTGTGTCTTTTCCCGTAGGCAGTTTGTATTAGAATGTGGGTGCGTGTGTCACGGCAGGATTTACAAAGACAGCAAGATTCTGATTTAAATGAGTTCATTCACTGTTACACAGTTTTATTACAGCCCAGTATTTGAGCTAATAAGTCTCCAATAATGTAGATGTCCTCCGATCAAATTGGACGAATCAGTATCTCACCATTTCTGTCCAGTGCACTGACAGTGCGGAGGTTAGGTGTGTTTCCATTTTGTAGGTGGGCACAATGGGACAGTGTGGAGGTTGAGGGGAGGTTAGATGTGTAGCCAATAACCTTTAAGAGTTTGTCAAACACCTCAAATGACCAGCCTTACACACATGTTATTTTGCCCAATACATGTTTTCCCAGAGTTTATTTGCAATTACCCCCAGTACCGACTTAGCCTGATCTTACTGACCATTACAGAAAAGCAATGCTAGCAATGGACACAAGAAAGCATTGTCATCCAATAAGAAGATGGTGTTGGGCAGGGCCCCCCAATAAGCTGCTGAGCACTGATGACTGGATAGAGATACCAGACTCAAGCAAGAAAGACAGTCTTAATTAGTTAATAAACGTACTAAGAATGTGACACTGGTGGTTGAAAATCTCCTCAAGCAAAGCTCCAACATGATCTCATTAAACTGTCCAATGACTCACAGGCAGTGGTGTTAAGTAACTAAGTAGATTTACTCAAGTAATGGTCTTAAAGGTCCCATGTCATGGCCATTTCTACTGATCATAATTCCATTGTTGAGGTCTACTAGAATAGATTTATATTGTTCAATGTTCCAAACTCACATTGGTTTCTCATACAGCATATCTGTGTAGCATGTGTATTCACTCTCTGTCCTACACGGCTTGTTGGAGCTCCTGCCCCCCCCCCCCCCCTCCCTGTGAGCCCAGTGTGCTCTGATGTGTGATTATGTGTTACAATGGCGTTTGTTAGCAACTAAAAAATGACACCAGTAATGACAAACAGATGAGAATGCTGCGTGGGGTCTGGGTGCCGTGTTGGCGGGACGTTGCGGGGCTCGCTGCTCCGCCCTTTGAGACTCGAGGAGCCGACAGTGTGAGCTGGGTTACTGGTGTCGTGTCCTGGTTGCTGCGAGACAGCGAGACAGCGAGACAGCGAGACAGCGAGACAGCGAGACAGCATGAACTCAGCCTGAGCTCACACACGTGAGTGTGTGGCAAACTGTGAGTGGAGATCCACGCAGCTGCGGCTGAGAAAAGATAAGGTTGAGTGTGCCGGCGAAACTCCGCGGAGTATCGCGACTGAGAAAAGACACGGCTGAGTGAGTGTGTGTGTGTGAGGAGCTCCACGGATTGGTTCATTTGGACCAATGGGTATGGTCACGTCACTGTACCCAGGAAGAAAAAGAGAAATGTCCAACGAGGCGTTCTGGGGCAGCATAGACAGGTCTTTTCTGTGTTAGAGTTTTACTCCCTACAGGGTGTACTTGCAGAAAAAGCTTCCTAACACACAAGGGGACGGGTAATAACCGGAAAAGCATGACATGGGACCTTTAAGTCAAATGTCCTTTTTTTTGCTACTTTATACTTCTACTCAGAGGTGAATGGTGTACTTTTCCTCCACTACATGTATTTAATACCTGTAGTTACTTTCCAGATGTGGATGAATGATGTGAAATATAATCAAGTGTTAAATCAGACTTTAGTTCCACCTGGAGTAAATCCACAAGCTACCCTGCAGTATACAAAGTCATTCAAACTAGCTGCACCTTTACCAGCTTTGAGAACACTTTCATGATCAATCATTATAAAACATATCATATATATTATTCTGAAATGGACCAATCTGCACAATGACTACTTTTACTGTCGCTACTTTCACTATATTTTGATGATAATACTCTCTGTATTTTACTCGAGTAACATTTTGATGTTACTCGAGTAAAATACTTTTGAGGACTTTTACTTGGAACAGAGTATTACTACACTACTTTGACTTAAGTACAATATCTGAGTACTTTGTCTAACTCTGCTCACAGGTTATAGGCTTTATACAGACAACCAAATCAGTATTGATAAATGACACCATGAATATATACTCAAACAAACTGCATCACATACATACTGTGAGAAGAGATGTACTGTAGCGGTCCAGCCATGTGACACTTTGAATAAAACTCAAACACTGACCCCATAAAATGAGTTGAACCCCAGTTATCAGGGCTGCAGCTCCAAAGCACACTGACCCAGACGGAGCAGGACCATCGGCACTCCAGACGGATCCTGTCCGGGCCAAGCTGGGAATCAGAGAGTCTTATCTAATCGATTCAGTGCCAGAGAGAGAGACAGAGGAGAGACAGAATAGTCCAAAGGGGTGAGGCCCCTGTGATCTTTGCTCAAAGTGGTGCCCCAGAACATCGGTCTCTGTAGGGACAGCGTCTATCGTTCGTCCAACCCAGTTGAGACTTAACCACGCCCACTTTTGCATGATGAAGCATCGACGCAGCGTCAGAGCGTCTGCCCGGCATTTTGATCCCAACAAATATGAATTTTAATTTGACATTTGACAGATACAGTCGTTTCATAGAGCATCTTTTTCTAAGTATATTGATGAAAATAGAATATTTTTTAATATGGAAGTTGATCACAGTTATGCAGAGCTGCGTAAATGTTAATTAAAAGCTAACCCTAATCTTTCAATATTAACTCACCATGGATTTAGGAATAATGAACCAGCAAAGAATTTGTAGCACAAATGCATATACTCTTGTGACATAAAAAATTATGTCACAAGAGTATATGCATTTGTTACTTCCAACACTGTCAGAGAATTACAAAAATATACCGCTGTAAAGTTTTCGAGCATGGCTTGTTACTGCAATGGGAGTAGGGGGTTAACGAAGGTGGAACTCCGGAGCTCCGCTCACCCCCCAGTGAAGTTATCTCTAAACGGCAGGAAGTGAGGGGGAGGGCCCGTGTGCTTCTACAGACTTGGGAACTGAAAGGTCGCCTGAACAGACCAAAACACAGAGTGGACTGTACGCTGTAGAGGTGCCAGTTAACCTGCTGGACACTGCCTGCGTCTGTGAGCAAGGCACCAAACCCCCACTTGCCACTGGGTGTCAGAACACTGGCATCCCATTGGCTCTGACACCTCTCCATTAGTGTTTATCTTAATGTCCTGTTGTATTTAGGGCAGGGGTTTCAAATTCATTTGAGTTCAGGGGCCATATCAAATCCATTTGACCTCAATGTATCATGTACACATGTGCATTACATCTTACAGATCACAGTGTATCTACAAAGGCACAACACATTTAGTCACCGGTATCTGGAACTGAACAATATAGAATTTAACTTTATGATCAAAACGACTTGTCAAGATCTAGACATTATTTTACATTCATTTCCACATCTGTGTAGTAATCCTGACACACCTATTAAGGAAGAAGGTTCAGTTATGGCTTGTAAATGTATTTCCTTTGGGGTTTGATAGCGTGCTCTCAGTGTTAATCTAAGCGTCCGGCTGTGCAGAGATCTGGTTCCACAGCAGACATGTTGCTCAGGTGTGTTCTCCACTGAAGCTCCTGTCAGTGTGCAGAGCTTCAGCCTCAGCACAGCACTCACTGATTCTGATTCTGCAACCGCCGTTCAGATTGCTCTTGATATTCAAATCAGCCCGCCGAGGCATTAAGACGAGATTCATTGTACAGTGTTTTTGTTTCATTTTTACTGCCAACAAACGGAGCCGTTTCCCTCCTCCTCCTCCTGCGGCCGCCTCACTGCAGCTTACAGCCTTTTAGTCGAGTCTGTTTGCTCACTCCCAGCCGGTCAAACAGATAACGTGGCAGCAATTTGAATCAGAGGCAGGGAAAACAGAAAACCAAAGCAGGTGTTTCAAAAACGAGATTCAAGAAAAAGGTTGCGGTGTGTGTCTCTGCTTATCTACGAGAGTGTGTGTTTATGAGCCTGTGTGTGTTAGCATATGTAGCCAAAAGTGTGTGCAGTGTTTTCTGGGAGAGTGATGAATCACCTCAGGCCTCAATGTGCGGCACCTGGGAGGTTAACCACAGAATGTGTTATGGTTGTGAATATGTGTGTGTGTGTGTGTGTGTGTGTGTGTGTGTGTGTGTGTGTGTGTGTGTGTGTGTGTGTCAGATCCTCACTATGTCTCAGTGTTTTTTATAACTTGACCCATGGAGCCACAGAGGCTGGCAGGGTGGAGCTCCTGCCCCCTGAGAGGACATGTCACCGAAAGAAAAGACAGCGGAGAGTCTCTCTGTGTGTGTGTGTGTGTGTGTGTGTGTGTGTGTGTGTGTGTGTGTGTGTGTGTGTGTGTGTGTGTGTGTGTGTGTGTGTGTGTGTGTGTGTGTGTGTGTTTGTGTGTTCTTCACTTTACTAACTATCGTACTTTCTTCACAGTGTGGAGAAATGTTTTTGGATGAATGTAGATCAGTGTATTATCTAAACTTTGACACATGTTAAGGAAACTTTGCAGCAGTTATTGAAATGAAGGTTTGGGAGTTGACTAACTCTTGTACAATGATGAATCTCTACAAGTTCCATTAAAACAGTTTTGAAAGGTTTCTTGTAGAAATGTGAATGCCTTCCACCTGCCAGGGCCTGCAGATGGAAATGAGCCTGTACCTGGCTTCATCTGGCACATTTACCTGATTGAAGTACTCGTGTTCATTAATGTGCATTTTCCCTTCTTAAATAAATAAATACAAATACAAATGTGAAAAAACATTAACAACGTTATCAAATAACTGTTTAAAGGCATGTACAGAAAAGGTGAAAGCATGTTAAGCCAAAAACACATTAATGATCCTGCAAACAATACTTTTGTTTTATCTTGAAGTTACAATACAATGTTAACGCATCCATTATCAATACAAGTACTTTACTATTAACACAAAATGATCATTCTGCAATTTACAAATATGTTTTTTTGTATCTTGCTTCTCTCTCAAGCATCTTAAATATATACACATCATAATTCCCTATTCACTTCACAGAGCACTGTTTGATATGTTGTCTGTGTGTGCTACTAAGTTCTGTAGTGTATACATGTACTGTAGCCCCCATATAAAGGCCACACACATGTCCCGATGGAATGCACACGAGTGTCTCTTTACCAATCCACAATACAACACTATTGTATTAGTAAATATATAATGTTGTCAGAACAACAAAGACATGACAGGATTGAGTGTACACATGGCAGACACACTGCAGACTGATGCTTTTTAAAAGAAGAATAAACAGTCTTCGGCTGAATGAAAGACTTTAACAAGGAATACAGTTGTTTAAATGGTCTTTTATCGTGTTAACGATGGAGTGCCCTGCCTCTGGCTACATTTGACATCACGCTGGAATATTTGTAAACTGATTTTTGCAAGTAAAGAGAGCACAGAGAAAATGTTCTAGAGCAGTCTCTTATTTGCAGAAGTGTTCCGTCCTGACGCTTTTTCACGTTCACCTGCATATGGAGCCAAATGCTTGCAATGTGGAATGCAGCTGTCATAAAGAAAGTGAAACACAGAAGAGATCAATTGAGAAAAGGATCTGCTTCTAGTTATTTTATTAAGCCCAACATCTTTCAACTTTAATTCTAAATAACAACAATATAGACTTCACAGGCTGTTCTAAGAGACCGTTTTAAACATATGTCCAGCTGTGAGAAGCTCCAACCACATCATATCAGCTCATTGAGATCAAGCTTTATTTAGTTATTACTAGAACACAGTTCAAAGTAGCTTAAAGCAAATATGAAGACAGCTGGAGCCATTCATTATAAACGACATATACAGTTCAGAATATGTACTATTGTTTGTTCCCCAACACACGTGGAATGAAAAACAAATGATATACAACATATTGATATGGTTTTTCCAGTGTCCCTCTGCAGTGTGCATGCTTTACGGTGCTCTGTAATCGTTCAGTCTTCTCCTGATGGATCTGTTGGCTTTTCGCCCGACATGTTCCTCTCTCATCTTCTCTCTGCCGACTCACACCCGCATATAGATGGCTCGACTTTATCTCATGTTATTTATCCTGATCCTGAGACTGATATATTTGCATATTATGTGCATGGGTTTAAATATAGTGGCAGAGAATATTCTAGTAGCTCAGCCACATTTCCAGGAACATTTCAGTAGGATCTGTGAGGTGCCAGATGGCGATATCTCACACTCATCAGACAATAATTGGTTAGAAAGCACAAGGAAAGCAGAACAGCCCGGGTTGGTAAGACCTTGACAAGAACCATTTGCATAATATTCATATTATAAAGTTGTGGATGATTTAGAGCCCGAAAACCACCAAAACCATAACATTTGTATTCATCAGTTATTAAATGCTTTGTTTATTCTGATGAACTGTCAGTGGCCTTATCCCATCAACATCTTTTAGCTAAATATTTCCACCAACACAACAAGACACTGTCTTCTTTAAATAAAATGTTTGCTCATCTGTCAGCTGTCAGGCTTTAGTGTTTGAACTTCTCTTCCCAGTTATCCAGACTGACCGCTCACACAGCTCCAGCTGAGAACACACTGATCCTCTAATCCAGTCCACACGGTGCTTTTGAGACATGATTACAAGTCGTCTTAAAGCTGCACTCATAATGTTTTCATTAACACTGGAATATACACTCACAGGCCACTTTATTAGGTTCACCTTGCTAATACCGGGTTGGAGCCCCTTTTTAAAATGTGTTCGTGGCATAGACTCAACAAGGTACTGGAAACATTCCTTACAGATTCTGGTCCATATTGACATGACAGCATCACACAGATGCTGCAGATTTGTCGGCTGCACATCCATGATGTGAATCTCTGGTTCCACCACATCCCAAAGGTGCTCTATAGGATTGAGATCTGGTGATGGTTGAGGCCATTTGAGTTCAGTGAACTCATCGTCATGTTCAGGAACCAGTTGGAGAGGATTTGAGCTTTGAGACATGGAACGTTATCCTGCTGGAAGTAGCCATCAGAAGATGGGTCCACTGTGGTCATAAAGGGATGGACATGGTCAGCAACAACACTCAGGTAGGCAGTGGCGTTTAGACAATGCTCAATTGGTGCTAAGGGGCCCAAAGTATGCCAATAGAATATCCCCCACACCATTACACCCCCACCCCCAGCCTGAACCGTTGATACAAGGTAGGATGGATCCATGCTTTAATGTTGTTTATGACAAACTCTGACCCTACCGTCCGAATGTCCCAGCTGAAATCGAGACTCATCAGACCAGGCAAAATGTTACCAATCTTCTATTGTCCAGTTTTGGTGAGCCCGTTGAATTGTAGCCTCAGTTTCCTGTTCTTATCTGACAGGAGGGGCACCCGGTGGGGTCTCTGCTGCTGTTGCCTTTGTATCATCTTGAACCAGTCCATTCTCCTCTGACCTCTGGCATCAACAAGGCATTTTCTCCCAGAGAACTGCCGCTCACAGGATATTTTCCCCTTTTTCGTTCCATTCTCTGTAATCCCTAGAGATGGATGTGTGTGAAAATCTCAGAAGATCAGCAGTTTCTAAAATACTAAGACCAGCCCGTCTGGCACCAACAACCATGCCACGTTCAAAGTCACTTAAATCACCTTTTACCTTGTTCTGATGCTCCGTTTGAACTTCACCAGGCCTGCTTGACCATGTCTACATGCCTAAATGCATTGAGTTCCTGCCATGTGATTGGCGGATTAGATATTTGCCTTAACGAGCAGTTAAACAGGTGTACCTAATAAAGTGGCCAGTGAGTGTGTGTAATATGAAAGGTGTACACCAAAGCAGAGGTAGAGAGAAAGGGAATGTTAGAGACAAGAACGACTCCAAGCTAATGCTGATGTTGCTCCTTTGGGTTTAGTCAATTTGTAATTGTCAATAAACATTAACCAAAAACAAACAAAAAAGCAAAGCAGCTACCTGTTAAGCCCAATTCCCCCACGGGGGGGAACATCGCCACATCTACAAGAAACAGCGTCTGAGGGCTTCTTAACATTTAAAAACCTATTAATGTGTCATACCCACTTAGAGGGAAGAAACTCAGCTATCAGACAATATTAACAATTTTTAGCAAAACGAAACATAAGGGTAATAACAAAGGCTCTGAATTAGCCCTGAGCGAACAAATGCTAACACACTTAGCACAGAACTCACGTTAAAATACCCTTATTACTTATCGTATCTGCACAAACAAGATATCGATTAGCTGAGATTGCACAGATTCGACAGGTATTGGTATCATTACTGAGCGATCCGAACTTGCGACATGAGAAGCTAACAAAGACATCACACCACGTAGCATTAGGTAGCCAACACGGCAATATGTCTTACCTTTGTTGTTTTCTGATCAAAAGTTGTCTTCAATGGCATTAAAACGATAAAAACGCTGCTGAAGGTTAATCCATAGGTTAATCCAATGTGTCTGTGTCACTTTGAAATGATTTCAGCAATAAACCTAGTTTTCAGTTTTCAGATTTCAGAGCGTAAGATAGGTTTCGCTTTGGGCAAACTGCGTGCGCATAGCTCTCATTTCTCAATGGTAACGTGTGTGTGTGTATGTGGAAATTCCCCTTCGATTCTATTGGCTCTAACGGTTCAAAAGAGATGTCAATCATCAAAATCTACCAATGGGTTCCAGAGAAACGGCAAATACGCCCCTTTCCGCCCAAATGACCCCAGAGGTGTTTATTTTTGCTAAATCTCTCTAAAAAGGTCAAATGTCACTTGTTTTGCATCAATCTTGATACAGGGTACTTATTATATGTTATAGTTTGGATTCCTAAAGCTTTTAGTCTACTATCCCATCATCCAAGGGTGGTTTTCACTGTAAGTAATGTTTTTCTTTTGGACGGACACTATCATTTACATTTTTTTACTATGTTCAATCTGAATTTACTTTAAAATAAAAAACATCTATATTGAGTCTGACTTTTCTACATCCAACTCACAGGTTTATCATTACTTTGAGAAAAAAGATTATTAATTTACCCCTTTTAGAAGTGAAGTTATAGTCATTTGTTCTGGGAATGTCATTTTCGAGCCTGAGACCTGAAAAACAGGCTCGGGGCTTAACAGGTTAAGCAATCGGATAAGTCTTAAGCTATATAATTACCGCATTATCCATCTCAATGCATAACTCAATGGCAATATGTAATTAGCTAAATAAGTTTGTCAGTAATTGTCGCCAAGAGGCTAAGGTTGGCTCAAAGTTCTTGTTCCATGATGTTTAATACAGAAAATAAAACTATCAATCACCATTGCAGGAATACCAGAAAATATCTGAGCGAGATCCCCTGCCTGTCCTCCACGCCGGCACGACATACAACAGAAGAGCACAAACCACACAGATGATACTAACATAAATGACCAAAAACAAATGTGTACTGTCCAAACAAATGATGATTATAAAGGAAATAATAACCGCAGGCTAAATAAGCATGTTGGATCCTACAAGGCATTCTGTGTTTGCAAACTAAACATTAATAATACATGATGTTTATATTGCGCTTTCCCTAGTGCTCAAAGACACTTTACAAGCAAATAAAGAAAAGAACAAAATGAATAAAAATATAAAAAGAAAAGAAAGTCCTAAGCCAAGTGTAAAGAGGCGGAGCAAAAGGAACTTGGTTTTAGAATCAAGAGTCAGTGTGTGCAGGAACTAATGTGTTAAGTTGTTCATTCAGGTTGTTTAAGCAGGCTGGTTATAAACCATTGGCTGATTGCTAAAATACACTGAAAAAACATTGACTTTGATTAAATGTATTATTTCAACAGATTTCACATAACTGTATTTGGTTAATTGAAAGTAATAATAATAAGTTAAACCTCATATTGTTTTATTTAAACATAATATTATTACTTTTAACTAACCTAATACAATTATGTGAAATCCGTTGATATAATACATTAAATTAAAGTCAACCTTTCAGTTTTCCCAGTGCATTAATCTGCATGAATGGTGCGTCTCCATGTCTTTCTCCCCACAGTGCTCACTAGTATTCCACTGGAGCTTCCTCTGATGATCTGTTTTTCTTTGGATTTCATCTTCTTTGTATATTTAAGCAAAGTATCTGACTGCTCACACAGCAAACACCGTTTTTCTTTATTCAAGGGAAAACCAACAGTTGGTGCTTAGAAGAGCAAATGGAAAAGACTGACACTTCTGTATAGTCATTGGTCTTCAAGTAGATGCTATTTGAGTCCACTTTAAGCTTTTGCTCCGTCCTGAGTCAACCCCACAGACCAAAGCTCAGAAAAAGAAGACGAGACATGTTTCTGTTGATGCATATTGAAAACTGTTCACAACTACATTTTCAGACTGTATTAAATAGAACACTTCACTGCTGCTCATTTGTTGAGGACATGCCATAGAAAACCACCAATGAGCAATCGGGCAAACATGGAATTATCCCCACTCGGCTGTGAGAGTCAGACGGCAGCTAAATCTCCATCCTTTCACTGACTCTGATCTGCGAACACAATGAGTTAGCACTTTGAAAAGCATTTTGAAAACAGCCACAAAGGAGGATCCACTCAGAGAGAGTAACAAATGGGTTCTCGCTGAGCAAAAACATCTCAGCCTTGATGCAAAGTTAAGATGGAGCCGGGGCATTGCATCAGATTTTAATTGCACTGCTACAGTATTCGGGAGTAAACACAGTGAAAGATCAGGAGAAGAAAACACAGCCGGTGAGAAGAGCCTTGAGAACACATTTCATTTCCAATAAGCATGAAAGCTCGGCAAGTGCAGTCACAGAGGGGCAGCGGCGAATATTAATGACTTTAATAATACCTAACCCTGTTCCATTTAGTTTAAAATGTGCACTTCCCTAAATGGTATAGTGCATGATGGCTCACTGTGACACTTCAAATGAACTGAGCCAATGGTTATATTATTTAAACATGTGCTCTTTCATTCAAAATGTCTACTTTGGGAAAGGTTCTTCCAAACACACAGTTTGCCATCAGGTCAGTATGGGAAGTTCCCAGAGTCCAAATCCAGTACATCTCTCCAGTGCCACAAACATCACAAAATATGAGGATAAAATGTATTCATGTTATCAGAATAGGTATAATTCTCTATCTTTGTTTTTCGTTTACTTCAGTGAACAGTTTTTTCAGAAAAAGGCACATCATGAAGCAAAACTGAAGGTGTTATGACCAAAATACTGGAAAAAAACATATAAAATGAATAATTAAGAAAAATACACAAGTGGGCAATCAGGAATTAGGGTGTGTAGAAATTGGTAAAATGTTGCTGCTTTTTGACTTTTGGAACTTTTAATAAGATTTTTTGTATAGTTCCATGTCATTAAGAAAATCAATAAATACTGATATTAACATAGACATTTTGAGGAAGCCACATTTGTGGATGAGATATTTATCTAAAATACTCAAATCACTCATTTCAAATTCAGTTATTTCATTTTTCAAATTGAAGGCCAAAGTGTATTAGTTCTCTGTGTAATGAGACCATGTGATATTCAATGTCATAGTAATAATATTATAAATATATTTCTCCTCCCTATCCCCCTATCCTTCAGTGTGTAGGGAACGTCTGTTTTGCCCCCCCCAAACATTAGCTGTCCATCAGATACCTTGCATATGAGCGTCAAGGCTTCTGCCCTTCTCAGTCTATTCCTTAAAGCAGACATGATGATTGTTGATTATATTTTCTTTAAATGTATGTTTCCGATTGGCCTAAGAGATGTACGTTTTTCTTTCTTTTCGAATACCCTTTTTTGACACTTAAATACAACACTTTGACCCTCCCCTTTCCCCTCCTCACAAACAAGAGTCAGTGTACACACAGAAAAGTGTAGTTACTTAGTGTTGGAACAAATCACTAATTATGTAGCTCTTCCGCTGACAGCCTCTTGACACAGCGCTGGGACCCCAGGAAGCATCAGCCCTATTCCTCTTGAAGCCAAATCAAAGTGAACAGCTAAGCTCCTACTCTGCACTAGTAGCCTGTAACTGGAAATGATTTAGGGTCCCACTTCTGGGCCCTTTTATTTATTTCTCTGTCATCTTGTTTCTCTCTCTCAAACAATTCCTCCCATCTCCCACTCGTGCTCTCAGCAGGAGAGTTTGTGGAGCTGCAGAGGAAGAGATGAGGAGGAGAAGAGAGGGAGGGGGGGAGGAGAGGGGGGAGGCAGTAGTCCAGGGAGGGGGGGAAGAAGAGGGGGGAGGCAGTAGTCCAGGGATGGGGGAAGAAGAGGGGGGAGGCAGTAGTCCAGGGATGGGGGGGGGGAGGAAGAGGGGGGGGATGCAGTAGTCCAGGGAGGGGGGGGAAGAAGAAGAAGAGGGGGGAGGCAGTAGTCCAGGGATGGGGGGGGGGGAAAGAAGAGGGGGGGGGCAATAGTCCAGGGATGGGGGGGGGAAGAAGAGGGGGGAGGCAGTAGTAGTCCAGGGGAGGGGAAGAAGACGGGGGAGGCTGCAGTAGTCCAGGGAGGGGGGAGAGAAAGAGGGGGGAGCGCAAGTAAGTCCAAGGGAGGGGGGAAGAGGAAGATAGAAGAAGAGGGGGAAGGCTAGTAGTCCAGGGTGGGGATGCCAGTATAGTAGTCCAGGAGGGGGGGTGGGGGGAGAAGAGGGGGCACGGCAGTAGTCAAGGGGGGTGGGGAGAAAGAACGAGGGGGGAGGCAGTAGTCCAGGTGGGGACGGCAGTAGTCCAGGAGGGGGCGGGTGGGCGGAGAAGAGGGTGGCAGGCAGTAGTCCAGGTGGGGGGGGGGGAAGAGGGGGGGCAGTAGTCAGGGAGGGGGGGAAGAAGAGGGGGGGGCAGTAGTCCAGGGGGGGAAGAAGAGGGGGGAGGCAGTAGTCCAGGGAGGGGGGGGGGGGAGAAGAGGGGGCAGGCAGTAGTCCAGGGAGGGGGGAAGAAGAGGGGGGGGGAGGCAGTAGTCCAGGGGGGGGGGGGAGAAGAGGGGGGAGGCAGTAGAGTAAGGAGGGGGGGGGGGGGAGAAGAGGGGGGAGGCAGTAGTCAGGGAGGGGGGGGGAGAAGAGGGGGGAGGCAGTAGTCCAGGGGGGGGGGGAAGAGAGGGGGAGGCAGTAAGTAGTCAGGGAGGGGGGGGAGAAGAGGGGGCAGGCAGTAGTCCAGGGGGGGGGGAGAAGAGAAGGGGGGAGGCAGTAGTCCAGGGAGGGGGGGGAGAAGAGGGGGGGGGGAGTAGTCCAGGGGGGGGGGGAGGGGAGAAGAGGGGGAGGCAGTATAGTAGTCCAGGGGGGGGGGGGGAGAAGAGGGGGAGGCAGTAGTCCAGGGGGGGGGGGGGAGAAGAGGGGGGAGGCACAGTAGTCCAGGGAGGGGGGGGAGAAGAGGGGGGAGGCAGTAGTCCAGGGAGGGGGGGGAGAAGAGGGGGGAGGCAGTAGTCCAGGGGGGGGGGGGGAGAAGAGGGGGGAGGCAGTAGTCCAGGGGGGGGGGGAGAAGAGGGGGGAGGCAGTAGTCCAGGGAGGGGGGGGGGAGAAGAGGGGGCAGGCAGTAGTCCAGGGGGGGGGGGAGAAGAGGGGGGAGGCAGTAGTCCAGGGAGGGGGGGGAGAAGAGGGGGGAGGCAGTAGTCCAGGGAGGGGGGGGGGAGAAGAGGGGGGAGGCAGTAGTCCAGGGGGGGGGGGGGGAGAAGAGGGGGGAGGCAGTAGTCCAGGGAGGGGGGGGAGAAGAGGGGGGAGGCAGTAGGTCCAGGGGGGGGGGGGAGAAGAGGGGGGAGGCAGTAGTCCAGGGGGGGGGAGAGGAGAGGGGGGGGCAGTAGTCCAGGGAGGGGGGGGAGAAGAGGGGGCAGGCAGTAGTCCAGGGAGGGGGGGGAGAAGAGGGGGGAGGCAGTAGTCCAGGGGGGGGGGGAGAAGAGGGGGCAGGCAGTAGTCCAGGGGGGGGTCAGAGAATGGTGCATGAACCTGCATCTTGGATACAGATGAACACAGTGTTATATGTTCTGGATGTAGCACCTCCAAAGGCTTTCAGTGAAGCTAACCCAGTATCACCTAAGCTGTTGGCCGTTTGTTTCTTCATGGGGGAATGCACTACATTGTAAGTCGCTTTGGATAAGAGCATCAGCTAAATGGAATGGAATGAAGTGTAACCTTTGCAAGCAAGCAAGCACATCATTGATTCACGCACAAAAAAAATACAAAAACATAATGGAGACATGTGAAATGGGACCCCCAATAAGCTATAGGAAGCTTGATAACAGGGGCCCTATTGCGGCTGTAGGCAATCCAATTAAAAAAGGCAGCGAGGGGCTAGATACGGGAAGATAAACACTTTGATACGCTCCAAAAAAGCTTGACTCCTTCCATTTCATTTGACCATTTATTGCAGGAAAAAACAAGCCAAAAACACAAAACATCCAATTGCTAATAACAGTGAGTGCGGTGAGTGACGAATGCAATCGATGGTTGAGGATATTGCGGTTTAAATTTGCGGTCAACCGAAGGTTTGGCCTCCTGACTCCCCCCCCCCTCTCTTTCCATACAAACCCACCCTGAGCAGGTGAGTGCAGCCGGGTCAAACCACTGACTCCGCCCCCAAACTCCAGGGCACGCTCACCAACAATAATATGTAAGAAATACCACATAATAAATAGAAACACATAAACCTTAAATGTGGCTCCTACAGGCTCAGAAAAGAAACATTAAGTATTTCCATTATTTATCATTAATAGAATTGAGAGAGTTCAAGTATTATGAAACATTAAAACCCAAAAATATACCCCACACTAACCAAAAACCTAAACTAACTATAAACTACTCTAACCCTAACTACTTCATGTTCTAAATGTCATCAGTCTTACATGTATTTCAAATAGGTTAGATAATAAACACACACATGTCATATGGGACATGTGTGGTACCTATAAATGCATAGAGTATGTACCACAAATCCCCCTTTCAATACCAATGCGCATCCTGCACTACACTGACATATTGTACATGGTTGTTAGTATTTTCTTAATATTTTCTTATTTCTACATTATGTTCTTGACATTCTACTCTCCCTGTATGTTATTTTTATCTGAATATGTTTATCGTATGCACCAAACTTTAAATTCCCTTGAAGTGAAGACCTACTTGGCAATAAGCTTGTTTGAATTCTGAAGCTTGGTAGCCAAGAAGAGGAGAAGAAGAGATGAAAGAACTTCTTACAAACACCAACTCCTCTCTCCAGATCCCAGAAATCGAATTGAGCCTCGCAGATCAGCGGTGTCATGATCTACCGCAGTCAGCTTTCAATTTCCTTTGATATCAATTTGAGTAAAACAAATTCTAAAGTGTTTGATCAAATCTTTATCTTAAAGTTTAAGGGAATTGCAATGGGAGGAAAAAAGGTCTGGCATTAAACTTATATCCCTTATTTGTTATTCATGCTCAGCTCCAGCTCCTCTTGCCTCATTCATATCATACTTTAAATTATTTTGCAATCACGCCTCGGGGGGGGGGGGGGGGGGGCGGGGGGGGCAGAGACAGGAGAAACATTGCTCGCCGTTTCAGCTGTTCATAATTATTTCTCAGGCAGTAGTGAGGACGCCCAGAGGCTGATGAAAGACCTGACGATCTTTTGAGAGCCTCTGCGCTACACGAAAAGTGCTCCATTAACTGAGGCATCATGGGAAATATTGTACTCTTAGCTGGACAGTCTCCCACTGAGGATCCTTCACTAACAACTTCTGTTCTTTCCAAAGAGCAGCAGAGTTTGGCTTGATGACCATCTTTGTCCATGTCCTCCATGTTCTCACTGTTAGGATCTTAGAGACGTTTCTACTACTGATGGAAGTGTTGATCTGTCGGGTCGGTCCAACACTTTTTGTCCTCAGAATATCAGGTTGGCTCACCTACAGGCAGAGATGGCAAAAGTACACACTTCCTTCACCCATTAATAGAACATTAAATAACTTATATTTCAAATTGTAATACTGTCAGTCAGTGTTAGCTAATGAATGTATCCAGACTGAACCACCACCATTCAGAACAAGCAGAGAAAACAAAGAGTAGTGGGGTCAGGGTAAAACCAAATATTTGCCATCGCCCAGCATGTCTCAGGATGGATGGATACACCAATTGTATTTACTGTATGACATTAGGTTGAAATTGGGTCGCAATTACTCGACAATAATAATGATCAGGCCACAGAAGCAGATTAAAAATAAAGCAACAAACCTGTTTTGAAAATGTCACAAGTAGAAAGTACAGGTATTTGTGTTCAAAATGTAAGGAGTAACAGTAAAAAGTTGTCAGAAAAATAAAAAGTGGAGTAAAGTACTGATACCGCTACTTCAGTGCTTCCCACCTCTGCCTACAGTAGCAACAATCTAACTATATTCCCTGCAGATGCTGCTGGTTAGCTCTTATTACAAGCCCCCTGTAGAGTTTTTGACCAGCAGTAAAGCTGGTGAGAAATGTTTGAATGAGTCCTTGTGTTTGATGATGTTGGCAAAGCAGTACACATCGCTGCTAATGGAGCTTTTTGCAGTTGGTGTTGCCAACAAACCAGGGGATTTAAGAAAACAAAATAAGATAACACAAGTTACCAAATCTTAAAGGTCCTTAACTGTTCTGTCAATCAGCTCCTGGCTTTAAAGGTCCTGCACAAACACACCTTTGTGCCTTACACTAAGCACAGTCTGTTATTCCCTGAGGGGTTTCTGTGTTTGTGTTTTTGTTTGTGCTGCTCTCAGGGGTTTGAAGGGGGAGGCTTTGTTGTCAGGATTTGACGAAACCTGAGGAGAGCTGTTGGGCCGAGATAGGCTTCAAAACAATATGTTTTACATTCGAACCCTGAATATAAATATATAGCTTGTTTAAAGAAACTGCATTGGGCACTTCCATTGCATTGGCTTGGAGGCAGAATACATATATTTCAATACCAACATTGTTAGGTTTTAATCAAGGACTGACCCTCTAACTGATTGGACACTCTGAAGTCTGAATCTATTATGCCCATTGTTACTTTTAAAGGTCCCATGTCATGGCCATTTCTACTGATCATAATTCCATTGTGGAGGTATACTAAAACACATTTACATTGTGCAATGTTCCAAACTCACATTGGTTTCTCATACAGCATCTCTGTATAGTATGTGTATTCACTCTCTGTCCTAAACGGCTTGTTGGAGCTCCAGCCCCCCCCTCCCTGTGAGCCCAGGGGCCGTCTGCGAGACAGCGAGACACAGCGAAACCCAGCCCGAAACCAGCCCGAACACACACACACACCCGCAGCCTGGCTGGGAGTTTGTATGTGTGCTCACACACCGACTCACAGCCTCGCCGCGTCCCGCCGTCTCAGGGAGGAGAAATCGGCGGAGCTGCAGCTGAGAAAGATTGAGTATGTGTGTGTGTGAGGAAGTCCGTGGATTGGTCCATTTGGACCAATGGGTCATTTGGGTATGGGCACGTCACTGTACCCAGGAAAAAAACAATGGAAAAAGAGAAATGTCCAACGAGGCGTTCTGGGGCAGCATAGACAGGTCTTTTCTGTGTTAGAGTTTTACTCGCTACAGGGTGTACTTTGAGGGTTTGTGACTCTGCAGACCGTTTACATGCATAAAAACCTTCATAACACACAAGGGGACGGGTAATAACCGGAAAAGCATGACATGGGAGCTTTAAGTAAAAGCTGATTTACATTATATGCATAAAATAATTCTTCAAACAGCCGGGCCCAAAGGAACACATCAGCTGCTGTTGGAGGAAAATCTCGGTCTGGGCCAGTTGAATCCGGATCTTCTCAACACTATACCATCACATTCTAACAGGTTCAAAAGAAGTGGCTGGAGGCAGACAGAGTTCGATGCAATAGAACTTGTATTACGTCAAAAGACATAAATCAAAGAGCGAGCAGACCCCGGGATCGTACTAGCTAACCAAACATCGTTTTAGCATTTTATAACTAAACTTCTTGTTTCTTATTGGTTGACCTTGGTGACCTTGGTGAAAGTCGCTACGCCACTCCCCGACTCTTTGTTGTAACTTTTTTCCGTATGCGTTTGCGTTGAATCATTTCTCTGCGTACGTGCCTGTAACTGTTTTTGCTAACGTTTGCAATTATTTTACTTCCGCACACGTGGCCTGGAGGCGTTCCGTCACATTGACCCGCTTCCCGACCTCCACCAAGGGTCACCATCAAGTGAGAAGGAGTTCTACTCGGAGGTCTTGTTTCTTACACACAATTTTTGGTCAACTTTAACTACCACAATCATTTTTACTTTTTACATTACATAACCCTTATTTTATCTACTATATAACACTACAACACTGCCAGCTCCATCCATCACAGCCTGCAGACAGCAGTTCTTTTAAACCACAGAGAGAGTTGGCAGGTATCATCTGAACGCAGTACTGCTTCAGGGCATTGCAAATATGACAGCTCTTTAATCTGAGATCTGATGGTTTATCAGTCATCAAGACTCATCACTCTCTTTCTAAGGACTGATCAAAGTTTAGTCTCTACATTTTATAAACTTTGAAAACGACTGGGCTGGTCGATCCCTGTGGTCAACATGTCAGGATACTTAACCCCAACTACACACAGCCAACGATGGAAGTCTGCTTCCTCTGACACCTCTATGTGCCTGCATTTGTATTTGCGTATAGGTCCTGTGCATATGTGAGTATTGTTATTTGTACCCTTAAATGGTTTCTGAATCCTGGGGGATACATTTATTTGACAGACTGTGTCCATAACAGTGTAATTAGGGTGTAACATGTTTCTAATATGGGTCTAACAGTGTAATATAGATGAAATAACAGTGTAACAGGGGTGTAATACGGGCGCAATTGGGGTGTAATAACCGAGTAATATGGGAGTAATAACAATGTAATTATGGCGTAAATATGCATGTAATATTGTTGTTAAATGGGTGTAATATGGGTCTAATAACAGTGTAATATGGCTGTAACATAGGTGTAATAACAGTGTAAAAGGGGTGTAATAGGGGTGCAATAAGGGTGCAACAACAGAGTAATATGGGAGTAATGTAGAAAATAGCAATCTTAATATGTGCTGAAACAGTTCACGATTGAACCTTTCCACACACTGATGACAGAATGACATGGCCTCTCCTTGGTTGTAGATGCACATTCGCAAAGGAGACAATCCTGGAATGTGTGTTAACAGAAAATAGAATGATGCTGGATGATAAGGGATGTAATTAGAGTGGGCTGTGCAGGGGCTGTAGCAGGGGTGCAGTGTGTGAGAGTGTGAGCGTGGCGTACAGTGTGAAGGATTACTTTGGATTAGAGCGCTGGAGAGGGGTTCTGCTCTCTAACACTGTTCCCTCATTTGCCACAAAGGACTGAACACAACATGATCTTAGGCAGAAAAATGACACTATATTTATCCTCTGGCAACCTGCAGAAAGTCGCCTCTGCCTTTATCTTCTGGAGCCTCGCTAATGCCTGGTGAAAGGCCCTCTCTCTGCCAGCAGGCATCACCCAGCCTTTAAACACAGAGCGGGGATGCCAAGCACGTTATCGCACGATTAGTGTATTTGTGGAACAGTGTGGTAGTTTAAGAATGTTCTCATTTTTGTACTGCTGCGTCTGCTCATCGCTCCTGGCTATCCGGCTGGCTTTTACCTTGCGGCATGTGGAGTTAAAGAGATGGTAACAGCAAAATGCCTTGTGCAGCTTGGCAAAGTCACCATTCTTTAGGGGAAACTACAGAAGAAATACAACATCGAGAAATCATGTAGTATGACATCAATAAACTGCAAACATCATGATCTGATCTAGAGGTAATTTGGCCTGAGCAGCTTACTCTGTGAAACAAAATACATTCAAATCTCCACGATCAGAGCAGGAGTGAGCTTCATCCTGTCAAGTGGTGTCAACTTGTTCAATTGACGAATAGCATCGTGACTGTGCTGACCTTTGAAGGAACAGAGGCAGATAATCCAAAACTCCCCTTTTATCTGTCGCTGGAGGGAGGTTACAGATAACTAGCTTATAAAACGGAACAGCGGCATGTTCCCAGCTGCTTAAACGGATTGCTGGATACAGAAGTGATCCTACAGGCACAGCTTTTTAACACGCAAACATGGAAGGAATCTGCCACTGTGTGACCATAGATTTTTATTCAGAATCATCCACAAAGCACACTGAAAACTGTTTTTCTACAGAATGTTTCTCATGTATAAAGCAGTTCCAGAACAACTAGATTACGAGTGGGCATTGAGAACTTTTTTTACTTTTTGAGGGAACCAACTCTTACATTTTTGAATTTGCGGCTATCTGTACTGTTCCCTTTATGAACCGTTAACCTCTTAAGCCCTGAGCCTGTTTTTCAGGTCTCAGGCTCCAAAATGACATTCCCAGAACAAATGACTATAACTTCACTTCTGAAAGGGTTAAATTAATAATCTTCTTTCTCAAAGTAATGATAAACCTGTGAGTTGGATGTAGAAAAGTCAGAACCAATATAGATTTTTTTTATTTTAAAGTTAATTCAGATTGAACATAGTAAAAAAATGTAAATGATAGTGTCCGTCCAAAAGAAAAACATGACTTATAGTGAAAACTACCCTTGAATGATGGGATAGTAGACTAAAAGCTTTAGGAATCCAAAGTACAATATATAATAAGTACCCTGTATCAAGATTGATGCAAAACAAGTGACATTTGACCTTTTTAGAGAGATTTAAAAAAAAAAAACCACCTCTGGGGTCATTTGGGTGGATTTGACCTATCTCTGGCCCCCCTCGGTCGATTTTGATGTTTGACACCTCTTTTGAACCGTTAGAGCCAATAGAATCGAGGGGATGTTCCTAAATCCACCTACACGTTACCCATTGAGGAGTGAGAGTGATGCGCACGCAGTTTGCCCAAAACCGGAAGCTGGGTTGTAGCTCTGATAGCAGCTAATATGAAATCTCCGTTTTTGACAAAAATGTTATGAAGGATTATCAGTAATCATTTCAAAGTGACACAGACACATTGGATTAACATTCAGCAGCGTTTGTATCGTTTTATTGCCCTCTCACACACACACACACACACACACACACACACACACACACACACACACACACACACACACACACACACACACACAATGTCCCCAGTGTGCCCGGCTGTGACTCATCTACTTTACTTGATACTATCATGCACATGTCACACTGGAGCCAACCATGTCATGTCATTTAAATACATTTCAGTGAATGTAGCTCCGGATTAAACAGGGCCAATGCATTCTGGTTAGGGAAAACCAGATTAGGGTTCCATTGACGTGTCTGAATGTTTGCAGCCCTGGGAACACATGACACAGAGGATAATCTGCTTAAATAGCTCACAATAATTAGAACTATTCAGACACGCATCAGCCCCTAGCCTTCATTTCCTCTCAGCATCCATGCCAACATGTGCCAACACAGAACAGCACACACACACACACACACACACACACACACACACACACACACACACACACACACACACACACACACACACACACACCACACACACACACACACACACACACACACACACACACACACACACACACACACACACACACACTCATGCTGACAATGATACACTGTGCATAAGGAGCAGTGCAGGCTGAGTCAGTGCTAATGTTTTTGTTCTTTATTTAAAATGTGACTGACTCGCACTTCTCGCACATAAAGCAGATGTATCTACACGAGCTCTGGGAGAGCACTAATCCTGAGAGGAGATCTGCTTCTGAATTCTTTGAACTCACTTCAAAACAAATTGTTGACGCTGTGTTTTTCAGATCAGGTGATGCTGCCTTTTTATTGGAGCAGCATTACACAGAGCTTACAACCTTCTTTAGTCATACATGACATTCCAGCTCCATCAGGTCCGGTCAACAGAGCTGCAGGGTGCCGGGGGTTTGTTGCATAACACCATGGCAACAATGCATCATAAGATAAGAGATAAGATAAGATAAGCAGTGACGTGCAGTCAGTGGAGGCAGGGGAGGCAGAGCCTCACCTGTCATACTCCAATGTAACGGAAAAAACAACTAAAGAAAAACGAAATAGTAATAATAATAAAATGTCTCCACTGATCTTGTGTAAGTGTGATTTCTGTATGATTCTAATCGCATTTTATAGTCAAAATCAGCAAATTTGCCGAGCTCCGCTACGGGAGCGATGAGAAGTGAGGCAGGGACGAGCTCTGCCTCTCGTAAGCCCACAGTAACTTGCTGGAGCGCGGGCACTAATTTAGCGCGGGCACTTATTTTGTGAGCGCGCTCAAGCCATTTACTGTGGGGTAGGTGAGGCACAGATGAGATCTGCCTCAATTCAGAATGCGTCACCCCACAGAAACTGGCTGGAAAGCGAACCCTAAGCGCATGCCTGTTCCCATCTCACTGTAGGTCACCAATGTAATGTTTGTAGATCCCTTTATTACATTTATCCTCGCCATCCATAGTCTCTAAATAACTTATTTCACGTATATATGATATTTAGGCTCGCTGGTATCAACGGCAATGAAAATGCACCAGGGGAGGCAGCCATAACCTCTGCCGCACTGAAGGGGGCGCACGTGAGCCCACAGGTTCTTGTTGCTACTGTAATTCTACGCAGAGACGGTAGACGTAACAACAAACTAGACTTTTGAAACTACAGGAAGATAAGGAGGACTTTTACAAAACAGTAATAGAGATTGTTGTCCAGAAGGATAGCATGGACTTCATCTTCAAGTCAAGGTAAGACCACATTTGTAATGAAAATGGGATCTTACTTAGAAAGAACAATCTAATATTTAGATTTTGGGTATTCTTTTGTTGAACGGTCTGTTTAAAATGAATCGAAGCATCAGACTAAAAAAGCTTTTGAAAATAACCGAATATTTCGATTAAGGTCAAAATATAATATTTGTAAATCTGACTCAGTGCCTCACCAGCCATGAACCTCACCGCACGTCACTGAAGATAAGATAGTACTTTATTGATCCCAATTTGGGAAATGTTTGTGTTGCAGCAGCATAAAAAGACATGGCATTGTGCAATACAAATGAAAAGACATGAAATAAACAAGAAAGTAGAAAATATACATGTTGAATTTACAAATGAACAATAACAAGATATAAAGCAAGGTATTATATTTACATAAGTATGTGACAGATGGAATATTAAATATTAAACTGAATATATAAATGTAAAATGTACAGTGAAGAGAGAAGCTATGGAGCAGAGAGTTCTCTGCAGCCAGAGGTGATTTGGTGTTCAGAGTTATTGCAGTGAGATACAGCGGAGCTGCAGCAGGCTGTTGGAGAAGGAGCTCCTGTCTGTCTGTGGGGAGAGGGGGGAGGGGTTATCTGTCTGTCCAGCTGCAGGTGCAGAGGGGGGGGGGGGGGTTATCTGTCTGTCCAGCTGCAGGTGGAGAGGGGGGGTGGAGTTATCTGTCTGTCCAGCTGCAGGGGGAGAGGGGGGGGGGTGGGGTTATCTGTCTGTCCAGCTGCAGGTGGAGAGGGGGGGGGGTGGGGTTATCTGTCTGTCCAGCTGCAGGGGGAGAGGATGGCTGGGGTTATCCATGATGGACAACAGCCTGTTCAGTGTCCTCCTCTCCACCACAGCCTCAAAGGGGTCCAGCTTGACGCTGATGACAGACCCAGCTTTCCTGATCAGTGTATTGATTCTGCTGGTGTCACGGCTCTGATGCTGCCATCTCAGGGGGTGAGGGGTCATATTCATGCAGACCCTCAGGTATTAAAGACGTGTAGAACCGTCCTGCAGGAGAGAACAGTCAGACGGTCATTTACAACTCAATACTTATGTTTGGTAAAGACTCACACTTAGCTTGATGACTGAATAGAGTTGTAATTTAAAGTAAAAACGCTGGTGGCTCAGAGCGGCTTGTACAGGTATGGTTGAGTTTCAATGGCAGTGTTCATCATATAATATTAACAAAATAGGATTTTCATTTCAAAATGATGACTTTGTGCAAAATCTAGTCATTTTACAGCTATATCAGCATTTCAAGGTTGGACCCTAGCCACGTCAGTTTTGTGTAATCGATGCTTAATGAAGGTGTCTTGGGGCATTCACACCTAATAGTCCGCTTCTCTGGGGCGCACCAGACCACAGTTTGTTACATTGTTTCATTCTTCAGAAGGTTCGGTTTGCGTTCACACGGGCAAAACTCAAACGGACTATAAACTTTAAACACAAGTCATGTGCACGGAAATGCTGTTCAACCATTGGTCAGACATTAAGGGGGTAAAAACGCAAATCCCGGCAATTTCTACCGGAGCCTCCGCCATGGAGCATCGGCACTTTCAGCAGGTTATTTTCATGCTGCTGTTAATCTGGAGATCAACAGACACTAGCGGCCCGCGCATATGATTATATAATCAGACAACGTCCATTAAAAAACATTATAACACATATAATGAGAGACGTTCTGCAGTAAGGAGGGGCGTTTCACCGACGACAGGTGTTCTTACTTTTATGTAGTTGACGGAGCAACACGACACTGCTCAACACTTCATTCTGCTTCACTCTTTAACTAAACAACCGCGGATGTCTTGAAAGACTCTTTCGCTAAAGATTTTTGAAGACATCCGCGTTCTTGTGACAAGTAAATACTACGCTTCCTATGTTTTGGTGCGGACTGCGTTCACACCAGCAATGAACCGCTCCAGAGTTCACTAGCAAGCGTTCCGAGACCACCTATTTTAGCGGACCAGAGCCCGGTTGTTTAGTTCACTTCGATTCAACCGGACTATAAAAGGCTGGTGTGAATGCACCCTTAGGTCGCATTCACACCAGCCTTGTATAGTCCGGTTGAATCGAACCCTGGAGTGTTTAACCCCTTGGTGCGGTTCGTTTGGGTCGGTGTGAACACAGTCCGAGACCTCTGAAGTGAACTAAACACCCGGACTCAGGTCCGCTTAAAAGAGGTGGTCTCGGAACGCTTGCAAGTGAACTGGAGCGGTAGCTGGTGTGAACGCAGTCCGCACCAAAACACAGGAAGTGTAGTATTTACGAGTCACAAGAACGCGGATGTCTTCAAAATCTTTAGCGGAAGAGTGAAGCAGAATGAAGTGTTGAACAGTGTCATTCAAACTAAAAATGCTCCGTCAACTATACATAAAAGCCAGAGCTACCTGTCGTCGGTGAAACCTCCTCCTTACTGCAGAACGTCTCATTATATCATATGTGTTATAATGTTTTTTTATCGCACGTCGTCTGATTATATAATCATATGCGCCGTCAGCTAGAGTCTGTTGATATGCTCCCCAGATTAACAGCAGCTTGAAAATAACCTGCCAGTGCTCCATGGCGGAGGCTCTGGTAGAAATTGCGTTTTTACACCCTTAATGTCTGACCAATGGTTGAACAGCATTTCCGTGCACATGACTTGTGTTTAAAGTTTATAGTCCGTTTGAGTTTTGCCCGTGTGAATGCAAACCGAACCTTCTGAAGAATGAAACAAAGTAACAAACTGTGGTCTGGTGCGCCCCAGAGAAGCGGACTATTAGGTGTGAATACGCCCTTTGAGTTGAGATTATTCAGTATGTTAACACACAGGCGGACAAAGACACATCAGTGGCTATACTTTAAAATGAAACATTATTCTTTATGTATCTATTTTAGCACCTTTTGTGCAAAGCTATGCAAGGCACTTCAAATGCAAATATTAGATAGACAACAATTCAACGACATTGTAATGGACTCAGCTTTTCCAACAGGCTGTTCCAGAATCAGATCCACACTCAGTGCTGCCTCTCTGGATGCCTGTGACCCTGAGAATAGATAGAAGGCCAGAGTCAGAGGACGTGAGGAGGGGGGGGGGGGGGGCAAACATGGAGAACATGTCTCCATCACGCAAGTCCATGGAGTGATTGGAACACTGACAAATACATCTTAAAAACATATAACTGGATTGAGGTAACATTACTTCAGCAATTAGTATAAGTACCAGCGTCCTCACATATCATTTGAGGCACTAATATTCCACTCCCTCAGTGACCAAAGCAGTCAGTAAAGATCATTGATGTTCAAAGCTCCTCCAGCAAACATACGATGCTTCACTTAAACTTGCTTTGTCTTCTTATTTTGAGGTGAATTGTACATGCTGTTGATGATTCAACACCATGTTTGTTTTCTTATATTCTATTGCTGAGCAAAATAATTTGTTCATGAAAGTTCAACAGCTTATCCCCGCTGTTTTTAAGAACCAATAGACATGAAAGCCGAGAGACCAAAAGAAATAACAGAAGCTTTTGGCATATGTTTTTCAACGGCTATGCCTCGCCCTGATGCAATAGTAGAGGACCCCGGCTTTTATTGATTGTGATTGAAACACTTTCTTATTATTTATTTTGTAATATTTTCAAGACATTCTTTTTAGTTTTACAGCTTATTGAACCTTTTAGTTTGACATCAGCCATTATAGATAATACGGCCATCTGAGTGTGTGTGGTACTGTTTGTGGTTTGTTTTTGACTGTGTAATAAAGTTAATTATTCAAAATGTTATAGTTCCTTATTTTTAAACTGAAACTTGCACTACTGTTCAAAATAAATAAAAAACAAACCTGGAATTATGCATTTCGGACTTTTTTTCTTCGAACCGTGACCCCCAAACCGAGGTACATACCGAACCGTGAATTCTGTGAACCGTTACAGCAAATAGAAAAGATCAGATCTCAAGTCCCAGCAGTAACCCGTGGAACACTGGAGATCAGACAGAGGAGCAGGCTTCTTGTGTTCTCACAGCAGAGTGAGCTGAGCCGGTGTCAGGCAGGCTGCTCAGTATTAAAGTCACTCAGCATTTCATTCTGAAGTCAAATCTGCACATCTGCTGTCGTCTCTCCTCTGTTCGGCATCCGGCCCAGAATTGACTCCTCTCTTCAGAGCTGATTAGATTTCCCCTCTCCCCCTCTCTCTAAATGCACTCTACATCTCTCTGTCCCTCAGCTTAGTGTGTGCAGCTATTAGCTCTTTACCAGGCTTCTTCCCATTCCCTCCATATGTCTCATCCAGACGCTGAGCCAGGAAAAAAGGGAGTGCGCACTCAAGTATAAAAGCATATTCCCATTCACATCAGTCAGTGAGCATGTGACCCTGTCTCTGTGATGACCAGTGCAATGCCAAACAAGACAAAACAACATGAGCCCTGCTGTCGTGTTGGGACAAATCTGACCAATTCACCGCTTTCCTCGTCATAAATACTGTGTTTGACTTGGGATTGCCTCATGCCTTATGACACCCTCCACAGTAGGCATTTGAACGTACACTGAAATGAACTTGAATTAAGTGTATAGCTCCCTACAGTGATGGACACAAAGCCCAGGTCTTGTTTCAAAGTACGGGGTTTATTCTCATACTTCGACAACCGAATCAAACAGGTGAGAACACATATAACGGCAACAAATGTGGTGATGATTAATGGCGTTTGTGCTAATGTGAAAGCAGTTAAAAGCGACTGGTCTAAATTGACTGTGAACACTAAAGAAAGGCGGGGAAAGGAACACGACAGGAGGGTTAAATGATGTCTGTGAAGGCGCTCCTCTGTCAGTGTCTCTGTGTGGCTGCTATCTGGATGGGATTCACAAACACAGAGCTATTTGTATGATAATGTAAAACAGACTCTGTGGACGGGCTACTCAAGTGACTCCATGCAGGAGACAGCTGACATAAGCACATATTGAATCTTGCCAACGAATGTGAGTAATTCAGAGGGATAAAGAGAGAGGAAGAAGAAAATAGCTGGTGCTGGAGCTTCGCCTTGTAAATGTCAGCTTAACGGCCCTGTCTGCTTGCTTTTGGGCTTTTTAGCATTTAAAAGTGGAGGACTACAAACGCGTATACACAATGTGAGGCTTTTGTGCTTGTTTCAGAGCTCAGAGTCGACTACGGTGACCAGATAATGAGAAGTCTCCATTCCACCCACTCCCACTCCCACGCTGTCTTTAGAAGAGACTTCCAACACATTGTGGATGATGTGACATGATATAACACTCTCCCCACTTCAATTCATATCTCTTTGTGGAGGAGCCTTTGAATAATGGGAATGTACATTAGTATACTCAGGGCTCTGAAAGCCTGTCTGGAGACATTACCGACCAAATGTTTCATCCGAGATAAAACACAAACGCGTGGAGAAGGCTACGTGTTCCATCGGCAGAAATATCAGCCATTAATTGGCCGTAAATCTATCGCAGCAGAAAGAGCAGACGCAGTGGAAAATATATTTAGAATTTGAAAATCCTGATAGTTTATGGCTGTGGCAAATGCATATTTATGACTGAAATGATGAGTGGCTTATTTAGAAAGTATGGAATGAATGAAGTCCCTGGCAATGGATTTCCTCTGGTTCCTTTTTTTACAATAATAATTATAACTTTATTTACACAGCACTTTTCAAATAAGATACAAAGTGCTTTACAATGATTGAAAACAATCCGTTCAGGGGGCAACAGAGCATGGGATCAACAATCCCCACCTTGTCAAATATACAGCGTTTCAACAATAGCAACAGTAATAATAATGAGTCATTAGGTAAAGGTTTGAATGGAAAAGGGGAGATTCAAGAAGGGATTTAAAAGATGTCGATATAGATACCTATGAGGTGCTGTGGGACTGAATACCTCACATTTCTAGCTCTCTGACTGATCTAACACATAATGGAAAAGTATTGAAATGTGTGGGACTCTAATGGGCCGCTGTGGAAAACCTAAATGGATCAAAGTAAAGGGATGTGTGTATCAGAGGGCAAAGGTCATGTGAGGGCTGCCTTAGCTGTATGTGTTCATGCTGTAAAGCCAGTAGCTCCACGGAAACATTCAACATAAATCAAGCTGATTATATGGCTGCAGTTAAAGAGGTGATTTCCACTGGGGATTAGGGGTCGACCCCCCCCCCCCTTTTGTTTGGACTCAATTGTCTCACTTTAATTGCTCTGCTTACTGCCCTCATACTGACCCTGATCCAACTCAGAGGAAATACAGATGATGATGCCCTTTGCAAGATTCTGAATCCTAGTTCCAACGCTGCCATCCTATTGGATGCCTCTGACCTGTCTTTGGGAGAAGAACTTCAGATTGATCCAGAACAATTGATATGGCCTTGCATACCCACAATCCTGTTAGTGGGCGGGGGAGACTCTCATGTCACCAGTGGGAGAGAAAAGGATTTTAATAGCAGCGCAAACATGGAGCAGCCCCGGCTTTCAACTCTAATACCCTCCATCGAGTCATTAGCGGGGACAGCGCGTGTGTGTGTGGGTGTGTGTGTGTGTGTGTGTGTGTGTGTGTGTGTGTGTGTGTGTGTGTGTGTGTGTGTGTGTGTGTGTGGGGGAAAGAGAGCGAGGGGAGAGCAGGGTTGACGCTGTCACTCGGCTGCCATTATGCTTAAAACCACCCACCGAGTCAAAGAAGAGCCATTATTAATATCTCCCCTCTGAAAGGAGCCTGAGAAGAAGAGGCCTCTCATTGTCTGCAGGCATTGAAGTCCTCTTTTCTGGGACATGCAGGCGAACAATGATTTCTATTACCGGACCTTATCAGGCGCTCAGCCAAAAGATTAGCCGTGGTAATTCTCCCCTTTTTCTTTTTGGTGTAAAGGTCTTTTTTTGAAATTCAGCGCTTATGAGTGAGCGAGGCAAAAGTGGGAAATTGATTCATTAGTGAGGGAGGGGTCCTTCAGTCAATAGGCACTTTTGAAAAGGTCTGTATTACTTATGGTGTGTTGCCAAGGCACAGCTAGAATCAGAATCAGGTTTATTGCCAAGTAGGTTTACACGTACCAGGAAAAGTGCACTGAAAAACTGAAACATTAACTTTAATTAAACAAATTAAGAAATGTTTACAGTATTATACATTAAGATATAGAAACATATTTACATAACATCTGGATATACTGAAAACTATGAACAGTGTACTATGACAAAGTATTCAGAGTAATACAATATGTGCAGTATTGTTAGTGTGCAGATACTGAGAGAGGTAGCTTGTGTACAAATGTACAAAATATCCCCCCCCTCTGACAGCAAAGCCTCTGTCTCCTTTGTGTTTGGACCTGGGCCGTGGACCTTAGGTCTTTGATTGTTCACGGGGGGGGGGGGGTCGCGTTTCTATGGCCTGGATGTTGTTGTCTCGCAGGGTCACCCAGGGGACAGCCTCCTTCAGACGAACAATGACGCAGAGACGTAAACAGAACAAGTGTGGAGTCACTGAGCCGTGTCTCTTATTAATTCTGCTTCGCTTTACTCAATTACTTCTTGGAGAGATGTTGCATTTTGACCCCCATGGACTGGACTCAGTGCCAGTGCGTGTTTTAATCATGTTCCTCCTTCATCCTTATTGACTCGGAGTCCAAGTTGAGCTAGGCCTAGATCAGTCCCGAGGGAGGGCCATAGATTATGGCCCTCCCTCGGGACCATGCCTGGTCCCCCCCCCCCCCCCCCCCCCCCCTCACTCTCCCAGGGATTGGAGGATACATCTAAGCCCACATACATGCTTGGACATGCCTGCCACGTAGTCTAGCGGACCACAAATAAAATGAATGACATGGACTGTGGAGGAGGCCCGGCTTCCTGCTGTGATTGAAATGGAGTCACAAAGCTGTGGGAAATTGGAAGAAAAGCTGCGCTCAGTCTCATTCTGCTGCAGCAGGGCGGTTCCACTGCGTTCAGCTGTGTTAACTGCCCCCCCAGTGGGGCCAACATCACAACACTTGTTTAAGAAGAATCATTAAACATTCGGCCATCGTGTTCTCTTTCCCCACAAGACATCCTCCTAAATACTTCACAGTGCAGCTATCTGCAAGAAGCAGAAGAATCCCAGGACAGATTGGCAGAGTCGTGCATATGTTACCTTTACGTATTTATTACAGCATTTGTTTTACCCGAACCTGTCTTCAGACTCCACAGGGGCTGAGGTAGTGACGCCGAGCTCCCCAGGATAAAAGTACTTTTGCCTGAAAGGTGTCCCTCAGTCTGGGTTAGGTCTCCAAATGGAGTCTGAGGTTTGCCCTCCAAGATCTGCCAGTAATTATCACGGCAAATGCCTGACACACTCTCTGGCTGTGAGTGATGGCACTATTTGAACTCAGATAAGACAAGGTGCTAATGTAGTGTGAGAATCCTGGCAGTGCTTTTATATCATATGTTATATATTTTCATTAACTGTTGTTTGAATATTCAGAAGAGGGCAAGAAAGATGATGTATGGGGAATAGTGTCTGTTAGATTGCTGTTAAATCAAGGCACACTGTTGCATTTTGGATCACGTTTCCACCTGTTATGCTTTGAGAAGGTGTTTTGGTTTCCTGTGTTCAAACAGGGCTGCGCTTTGTCACCAATCCTGTTTGTAATATACATGGGTAGGTTTTCGAGGCGTAGTCGTGGGGGAGGGGGTCTGCAGTTCGGTGGGCTAAGGATTGCACCACTGCTTTTTGCAGATGATGTGGTTCTAATGGCTTCATCGGTCTGCGACCTTCAGCACTCAGCCGACTGTGAAGCGGCTGGGATGAGGATCAGCACCTCCACATCTGAGGCCATGGTTCTCAGCAGGAAACCGATGGACTGTCCACTCCAAGTGGGGAATGAGTCCTTACCCCAAGTGAAGGAGTTCAAGTATCTCGGGGTCTTGTTCTTGCAGGTCTCCCTTGAAAAAGAGATATATGATCTCAATGGGACCAATCTGGTTAAATAAAGGTTTGAAATGAAATGAAATGAAATGAGTCAGGGAACAATGGAGCGTGAGATGGGCCGGAGAATCGGAGCAGCGGGAGCGGTACTGCAGTCGCTTTACCGCACCGTTGTGACAAAAAGAGAGCTGAGCAGACCGGGCCATTCTCCTTCCTACCCTCACCTATGGGCATGAAGGATGGGTCATGACTGGGTTTTCTCCGCAGGGTGGCGGGCGTCTCCCTTAGGGATAAGGTGAGAAGTTCAGTCATCCAGGAGGGACTCGGAGTTGAACCGCTCCTCCTTCGCGTGGAAAGGAGCCAGTTGAGGTGGTTCGGGCACCTAGTAAGGATGCCACCTGGGCGCCTCCCTAGTGAGGTGTTCCAGGCACGTCCAGCTGGGAAGAGACCGAGGGGTAGACCTAGGACCAGGAGGAGGGATTATATCTCTTGGCTGGCCTGGGAGCACCTTGGGACCCCCCAGTCAGAGCTGGTTGATGAGGGGAAAGGAACCTTTGGGGCTCTCTGCTGGAACTGATACCTCCACGACCCGACCACGGATAAGCGGGAGAAGATGGATGGATGGGTGGGTGGATGTGTTCAAACACCCATTCATTTTATACCTGCGAAGAAAGCTAAGCTATGTGTAAAATCAGTAGCTGCAGAGGTATCAACTAATTGGTATCCAGTTAACCAACAATGAGCATGCTCCACACAGAGTGGGGCAGCATCCAGATTAGACTGTATTGCTTCCAGCACTGTGTGTTTTTGCCTGTGGTGGGCCCCCTGAGTTTGAACTAGTTTAATCACCAAGCAAATACAAATGTAGTTAAGAACAAACAGTACTAAACACAATTTCACCCAAAGGCAATTTATTTCTCCCTTTTACCAAATAAGCATGTGTTACTATGGGAACCCACAGAGACTTTGTGAGAACATAACAGATCGAAAGTGCCAAGGCAAAATGTGTGTGGGGGGGGGGGGCAGCGCATCTTGTTTGAGTGACGCTGGTGAACACAAATGATGCCGCGGTCAAGATCTTCCCTTTGCGTCCGGTGTGAATTAGAGGGCTTCAGTCCACTCTCTGGGAAACAGCTGTACCTTTAACCATCTGCTCCATGAACCTCCAGGAAACACTTCCAGTCCTGATACCCCATGATGTCTCTGCTTACCAACAACCAGTCAGAAGAAACACACATCCTCCTCCATCACTACCCCTCCACGCCCCCCCCCCCCAGCACAGGGAGGTCCGTCGTGTTTGTTAACCCGGCCCTCAGAGTGAAGGCCTCTTTCGGCCGCCAGTCTGTATACCCAGCACCATTAGCCACATGACAGGAGGAGTTAGCTTGACTGGCATGTTTACTGTTCTGTTGACTGGGCAGCGCTAATGAGGCCTCGCTCTGTGCTGGGCCAGCAGGATTATCACAGGACGAGCACAACAAGGCCCTCTGTCACTGACCATTTCCCTGACATCACACACTCACCAACACACACTCTTTGCTTCCTTCACGTGCTCACGCTACCCGATGGAAACAGATCATTTATTTTGTGAAACATACAAATGAAAAATATATTTGACTGAGTCTTAAATCAAATCGTAAATGTCCTGCATGCAAAATCGTATTTAAGTAAAAGTACAAAAGTATAAGCAGATATTTTAACCAATAATGATATGCTTTTAAATATGTCATATTTGACATACTGTTTATTTGCAATGTGGCACCTGACTGGAGAAATAGCTCCAGCTTCTGCTGTGATAATATGATTATTATGGCTTGACATTTGGATTGAAGCTGCACACCTAAAAGGTACAGACAGGTTCCTCCTGGCCTTTCTCCATGCCTTCACTCAACATCACTCAATACATGTGCATCTTAAAAACATTTAGTACCTGCAGCTCCCTGCCTGTAACAGCAGCTGGTGATTTAGCGTTTGTGCTGCTAATCATCCAGCAGTGCCACTGTTAGCCCCATTAGTGCTAATGCTTCAGCTGATAAAAGGGGCTATTGATAAACTGTGGTAATGAGACTACTGTGGTCCAGGTTATAAAAGTCTCTGCTACGACCTGTTAGTGCCTCATCTGAAGCACCAACTGTTGCTTTGAGTGGTTTCTGTTTTGTATTCAGATCTAAAGAGCTTTTTTCAATGGATTTGTCCAATCATTAGATAACTCGAACAACGGGCAGGAATATGTCAGGGTAAGGAGCCTTACATATATTTAACACTTACATATGGTAGAAAATACATACAGTATAGGTCACAAGGTGTAAGGAGTAATGTCTACAAATGTCCTGTTCTGCTGCACGCATACAGTCTGAACTCACTAGGTCATAACCACACAGGTCATCATTTAAAGCCTTGCGCAAAATATTGTGGGTCAGGATAGCCACAAATAGCTTGCTGGCTTGCATTTGACTTTGTTTTGTGACATACAACATATTTTTATGGCATAATGAATAATAAGAATATAACAGTTTTGGAACACACAGCCTATCCTCTCCCACTTTTGCAGCTGGAGCGGTCCAGAGGCCTAAACTCTGTGCAGCGTGTGCTGGTCTTGATAAACTGCTCTGACTCCAGCTTAACAATGTTCCCAATCACTGACTCTTAAACAGTATTAGCATTACTTGTGCCTACCTATTAAGGTGTAATATGGGGGTAATACTGGTGTTACATGAGTGTAATATTGGTCCAATAACAGTGTAATATAGATGAAATAACAGTGTAACATAGGGTGTAACATGGATGTACTATGGGTGTAATAATAGTGTAACATGGTTGTAATGGGTGTCTTTATGTGTAATATGGGCATAATAACAGTGTAATTACGGTGTAATATTGCTGTTACATGAGTGTAATTAGATTATAATATGGGTGTAATAAAGGAGTAATATGGGTGTAGTACGGGTGTAATAATAGCAGCCAACCTCATCATGTTTTTTGTTAAATAAGGTATATTACCCAAGTACAGCATAGTTGTTTCAGATAGCTTTAAAATGTGAGTTAACTTAAGTCTCTGTTGCTCGACTTCTCTTTATGCCGGAGTGGTGTTTATCTGGAGGCCATTACAGATCTGTCTCTGCCCCTGAACGTCTCTACACTGCAGCCCTGTTCAGCATCCACTGTTTGAAAGTAAACCTTCCAACCACCTTTCTTACAAACCATGTAAATGAAAGCAAAGAAAAAGCTACACACATTTCATCTTACTGATGAAACTTTTGAAGAATAGAGGAGAATACGTCGTGCAATAATAGGTACATCTTGAATTCGCCCCCAAAGACCCATATGGGAACATGGGACTACACTGCAATTTGAGCTGAGAGCAAATGAGCTCAAACCCAATCATATGTGTGAGGGAATGGCCTCAGGTTACTTGAGGCGGCATATGGAAATGGTACATCATCACTTCACAAAGCAAGTGTTCTGCCATGGGGAGTCCTAAGGGTTAACGGAGAGGAACTCGTTTTACACTGGCATGGGCTTATGGAAGCCACACTACATCAGAGACATGGACATAGTGTTGCATTCCTCTTTCATGTTCTACCTCTGGGCTTCACTCTCACATTGGTGTTGTTACCCATCTTCTTTCACATCCAAAGAAAAGAAGTGTTCAAATCAATCAATCCACGAAAGATCGATGATATCAATTAGCCCAGAGGTGGGAAGTAACTAAGTACATTTACTGAAGTACTGTACTTAAGTACAATTTTGAGGGACTTGTACTTTACTTGAGTATTTCCACTTTACGCTATACTTCTACTCCACTACATTTATTTAACAGCTAATGCATCTCTAACAATTAAACTAGTCGACTCCTTTAGTCACAACATATTCTTATTATTCAAATATTTTACAATCAGAACTTTGTTTGTCTAGAACGGTAAAATGCTACTTGAGGCCACAATATTTAGAAATGTCACATATATAAATATAGTTATATACACACTTAAAGGTAGGGTAGTTAAGTTTGAGAAACCGGCTCGAGATACACTTTTTGTTATATTCCATGGAATGCTCTTAACATCCCGATAGCAATGAATATCTTAAGTGCTTTGACAAAACATCCATAAAAAAATGTCATCTGTGGAAGCCGTAGTACTGTAAAAAGCACGACCAATCATTTTAGCCGGCCCGGATAAAATAACTGGATGGCCTACCTGCCTGTCAGCCTTCCATCTGTGCACAAACTTATCTCGTGCCCTCATTGGTCATGTGCGCGCTCGTGTGTGCTGGTCCCTCTCCAGAGCTTTCATACACAGGAGATCTCCTTCAGTTCACAGACACTTCAACATGTCTGCTAACATGCCCCCCCCCCGAGAGAAAAGCAAGATGGATCCTGCAGCGCTGAGCAGCGTTTCAAATTGAGTGCTAGCAGAAAATGACAGCTCCTGTAATGCTGCTCTTAGACGTTCATTAACATTAAGATGTTGCTTTCCATACATGCTTAAGTAAGCATTCCTCCCCGAGCTGCTCAGTGCTCCCCCCCCCCCCCTCTCTGTCTCTTACTGTGGGTGAATTAGCAAAGCCAGCAGTGCGTCAGCAGGAACAAAGGGAAGCACTTTTATACTTTGCTTGATGCTCGTCCAAGAAATTGATGTACAGGAAGCATCTGGTAGAAAGAGTGTGTGTGTGTGTGTGTGTGTGTGTGTGTGTGTGTGTGTGTGTGTGTGTGTGTGTGTGTGTGTGTGTGTGTGTGTGTGTGTGTGTGTGTGTGTGTGTGTGTGTGTGTGTGTGTGTGCGTGTGCGTGCACTCGTTTGCATTTCTCCAATTCCCCCCGTTTCTCAAAGACTATTACTCTAACTTCTCATCCATATCCAGTCGACAGAATAAAGACATTTCATTACGGCTATCTGTGCGCCGGGCCTGTTTAATGAAATGCATACCTCTGCAGACACACTCTTCTTTGTGTGTCTGTGTGTGTGTGTGTGCATCTTATTAACTGTTTTTGAGAACAGTGTCCCTTGTACTTGTTGTAGTTGTAATATAGTCAGTAGCTCAGTCCATGTCCCTGGCTTGGTGCAGCCCTGCGTCTGTCTCTCAAACCCTCTGGAGCCTTCCTGAGATGCTCTCTGCTCTTTTCTCCCTTCTACCTATTCTCTGTTATTGTGACCAGTTTATGTTCAATAAGTCTATATGCACTTATCTTATTAGGTTTTCCTTGGGTTAAATATTGTGAAATTCTCCATTTTGTAAATCACAACACTTTACAAATAAAGCCCCTTTGTATTGTATATATGTTATGTTGTTATTTTTAGTTTGAATAACGCTCTATATTGGAGAACATCTTAATCTGACTTGATCAATTTGTTCCAAAATGAGATTGAAAAAAGACCTTTTAAAAATGTAACTAAGAAGGCAAACTGGCCCAGTTCCTGGGGTTTGGACAGTTCCTATGGACTATCAGTATTTATGGAACAGAACATGAATTGTTCTGTATTAGCACAGTCCCATGAGCTATACTATAAATAAATTATAACATATAAAAGCACTCGATCAATAATACACTATTCTTTGTGTGTCTGTGTGTGCATGCATGTTGTTTTTAGATGTGTGTGTGTGCATCTTATTAACTGTCTGTAGGGATTAGTTTCCTTTACATTGTAGATGTAATATAGTAGCTTAAATGCATGTCCCTGGCTTGGGTGCAGCCCTTCGGGGGGGCCTGTGTATGTCCATATAATACACTCTGATGCCGGCCTTCTCTGAGATGCTCTCTGTAATGAGAAACACTGTCCCTGCAGGCTCTGGGTTTATAACTACATGGTTATTCGTGAGATACTCGGCCGTGGAAGTAATTCATGTTGGGCCTAATTGTCCTGTGAGCGTCTCTTCAGACCTTGGATCACACCTTCACCGCAACCCTGAACTCTAATAATCCCAGAGGGAGGACCCAGCACCCCAGACCCTTAATTAGTCTGCACACGGCCCCCCCCCCCCCCACACACACACACACACACACACACACACACACACACACACACACACACACACACACACACACACACACACACACACACACACACACACACACAGTGTAATGGACGTAGGCTTTATTCATCTCAAATGTATAGTTAATGATGGGGACAGTATCAACTATTTAAACTTAGTTCGACATCGACATTTTCTCATGAATGTCAAGGGATCCAGTAATGATTTCTTCTTCTTCTTTTTTTCCGTCTTTCGCTATTTTGGGTTATAAATATGTGACATGCTACATGGCTCTGCTCAACTACCCAAAGCAGTGGCTCATGTACGACATATCACATATGCTTTACATACATGTGCACGGTAATGGATGATTGAATGGCACCAGGGGGGCCCACAAAGTCAGGGGTCAGGTGTTTAAAGTGATCATTTCGCATTAGAAATTCAATGTTCTCAGTCCAAAGTGTCCTGATCACTTCTTATCCTGAGGTTAATACTAAGCTTCTAATATGTCTGATCCCATAGTATAGATGTATAACTACAGCAAAGGCCATTTAGGCCACAGTGAGAGAAGATGTTCCCTCTCCTGTCCTGTGCTATAGGTGTTGGTGCATGTACAGTACATGGTGTGCAAAGGCTAACATCCCTGAGTTCCCTCCAGAGGGAGTTCTATTGGCTAGTGCTCAAACACATTGCATGATGGGCTAAGGGGCAGGACCTCTCTAAGCGGTTGACCAATCAGAATCAGAATCAGAAACGGGTTTATTGCCAGGTTGGTTCACCCATACGAGGAATTTGACTTGATGTCATGATGCATACATCAAATATAAAACAAAAAATCTTTAAGGACACTGTAATAAAATATAGTTAAATAGCAATAAAATAAAGCAGTAATTTACAGCGAAATAGAATGCAGTGATTTATAGAATATGAAATATGAAATCAGAAATCAGAAATATGTGCAGTAAGCAGTATGAACATTGTGTGCATTAATGTAATGCATATAGAGTCTACGTTGTGGCTGAGGTAAAGTGTCAGTGGGGGGGCCGGGGCCTTGTTTAAAGGGGACCTATCATGCAAAATGCACTTTTGTACGTCTTTTCTACATGAATATGTGTCCCCGGTGTTCCAGGGAACTCACCAAGTGTCAGAAAACACAACCCTCTCTCTTTTCCTCCATACCCAAATCTCTAAAAAAGGGGCTGCAACGGATCTGATAAAAACTGATCCAGATTTGAACACTGTCCTGACGTCAGGACGGTGGCGCTACGGCTATTGAGCCAACTCCACCAATCAGGAGGAGACAGCCACGGCCATTGCCGTTCGAAAGCGCTGGAGACGCTGTAGTACATATGCCAGGCCTGTAGGTGGTGCTGTTCTCACAGAATCAGCCCTTGCAAAAACAGGGGTAAATTGAGCAAAATGAGGCATGGCTAAAATGCATGATCTGTTTGGTATTTTGAAAAAAAAGAAGTATAAATATGCCTTATATAGGTATGGTCCTACACTATATTATTCAAATATAGCATGATAGGTCCACTTTAAGAGGCCGGTAGCGGAGGGGAAGAAACTGTTCAGGTGGCGAGAGGTGTTGGTCCTGATGGAGCGCAGCCTCCATCACAACAGGAGGTCTCCCTTGAAAAAGAGATCAATGATTTCAATGGGATACAACCTGGATAAATAAAGGTTTGAAATGAAATGAAATGAACAGAGCCAGCCAGCTAACCAATCAGAGCAGACTGGGCTCTGGTTTCAGACAGAGGGTGAAAAGAGGTGCTGCAGCACAGGCAGTATGAGAAAATAAAGAGCTTTTAGAACATGAAAGCATGGAGACATGTCCCAGGAGAGGGACTAGATACTAATGTACGATACGTACTGTTTGAGAGAGGAATGACCAACAGATGCAGAATACTGAGAGAGGCTGGAAAGATTGTGATGAAAGTATAGAACTCCTTTGCTGAATAAGCCCAAACCATACTCCACCATGTCAACTCCTAAGGCCCTTTAATAAGGAAGTGTTGCCCTTTCCACTTGCACATTACACATCTACTCATCCTACATCTGTAAAAAGCCACACCATATATCCCTGTCCTCTGTTACAGCTTTCCAATAAGGAATGAAAGTGGCTGTGAAATAAATCCTAAATGTAGAGGTATCGGAGCTGTAGGTTATTGACAGACTGCCTCCGTCACTAATGACTCATGTCCCACGCTGCTTAAGCTGCCCCAGGAATCTATCAATGGCTAATAAATACATTTACGACAAGGGGTCCGGGTTTAATGGATCGATTCACTTACACACCAATTCCCATTCTGCACAAGGATGTCCTGTCATTTCATGAAGGATTCTGCATCACCAGATCTTTCTCTCTCTCTCTTCTTCAGTCTCCCCCTCAGCGCTGGTATTTTCTCCCTTCTAGCCGTTCTCTCTCATGGAGACTAGTTTTATTGTCGAGTTAACGGTCTATCAGTCAATATCTACTGTTTTTATAGGAGCTTTTATTTGGGTTAAATGTTGGGCTCAGTGAAATTGTCCATTTAGTCAAGTATAGCACTCTAGTTTATTTATGGATTGGATTTATTTGTCCTACTGCTTGGGATATCCTAATGGATTATCTCTGTCAATTAGTTTTATTTTAATAGCATCACTTTGACATTATTTCCTTATTTGCTCCATTCCAGGTATATTTCTCCTCTGTTTGACTACTCTCTTTTGATCAAAATCTGACTAGATCAATTGGTACCTAAATGAGATTGTTCTTTTTGATAACTGTAGAGGGGAAATGGCTCTGCTCCCGTAGTCTGAAGAGTTTCTATGGACTGTCTGTATGTTTTGACCAAACCATAGATGTTCTATAAGCAGGCATTGAGTCCCATGTGTTTTTCTTACTGTACATACTATACCATATAAAAGCACTAGCTCTATAGCACTTTGGAAGATGTTATGGCATATCTTGAAATCTTCATAGAGATACACTGTGTGTGGGTCTGGAGCAGTGACATGTATTTCCAATGTATGATCCAATGTCTCCCAACATGAACAGAGGTTTTAAGCTTGAAGAATTTGCATGATATTACATATCAAAATGTTAGTTCTATCTATCTATTTACTCCGATATTCCGCTTTTCCCGATTATGTTGAAGTGTTTCAGTCCTTCTTCTTTTTGTGATCGCAGTATTAAGTAATCGGCAAAAGACTCTGAAGCATCTTAGCTTTTTTAGTGTTCTAACAGTTTTTAGAGTTGGTTTATAGACGTGTTTAAAAGTGTTAAAAAAGTCTTGTATTTCTTCAATTGATACATTACATACTTTTCCTGAGTATTCACATGCTTTGCCTCCAATACCATTTTGCATGAACTGACAGAAAGCCCATCCAAAGCTTTCCTGAAGTCAACAAAGCACGCTTTTCATTTCCCCTGCATGTTTTATGGTGTATCTGTCACAGTATGGAGAGTGAATATTATGCTCTGTTGCAGACACCTGCATTGGAATATTTGCAACATCTTAATATGTAATTAAAGAATTTGAGTACAGTCTTTACAGGTTTTAAGTACTTCTTGTAGCTCTTCCATCGTTATTGGACTGTCCAAAGCATTCTGATGTTCCTTTATTACATTTTCTGATGACTTGAATTTTGATAATACTAGTTTTTCCAAGTATTGCTGTTCTGTTTTGCAATGCTATCTTTTTATTTGCTTGCATTCTGTTCCTATCAAAAGGGCTTTGGTCCAATGTCTTTTTGATTTTCACTATTCTGTGTATTTAGCCTTTGTTTGGTTGATAATTTTCTTGTTTCTTAAAGTTATGTGTGGTATCGATGGTGTACCTTTTGGTTTGCTTTTTTATTATTTGTGTATAATTAAGTACATTGGCCAATTTTTGGGGTGAACTGCATTTTTCTCCAACATGCTAAAAATGTAAATTGTGATTTACATGCATTGCCAATTAGATAAGTAATCTGTCCTTAGGTATTTCAGAGTTATGTAAGAGTCTTAAGCTCCTTACACACCAAACTGACACTAAAGAACACGTCGCCTCACGTCTCCTGCGTCTCGGCCATGTGTCGCACTGGAACACACCGCAAAGACTTCAGCCGACGGCCAAGTTGCACGTACGAACTGCGCAGGCGGCGGTAGTGTGTATTCATCATTCAAAAGAGGCAACAACCGGAAGACAGACTGCGTGATACGCCGGTCAAGATGTCCGTTAAAGTTTAAATCTTCCGGACAAAATTAGAAAAGTGCCGGTCAAAGGTCTTCTTTGTTATTTATTGAGCTTTAAAACAAATGAATAACGACTCTATAGGCCTATAATAATATAATAAAACACGGAGGACGGAGATCTATTTTTCTCCCCCTCTTCTGACTTCATCAGAGCACGGCTCCCCTCTCCTGCAGGGGGGCGTGGTCAGCTGCAGCTCACAGAATCAGCCCCCTGCAAAAACAGTGCTGGCGAACAGCAAATAGAGCGAAATGAGGCATGGCTAAAATGCATGATCTGTTTGGTATTTTGAAAACAGAAACGTATAAATATACCTTATATAGGTATGGCCCTACAATATATCATTTAAATATAGCATGATAGGTCCACTTTAAGAAATGTGGCCCTTTCCACTATGAAGTAGCTTTAGCTGTAGCTGACACTGATGTTATTACAGAGAATCACCAGAGACTCGTCCTGCATCTCGGTCAAACACAACTCTGCTCCGGGCCTCCATGAACATCAGAGCTCAGGAGGCCAGCCTGCCAGAGTTCATCAGGCTCCGGCACTAACGGCAAACATGGAGGAAGTGTCTGAAAGTGACACACATCTAGTCCCATGTCGCGCTGCTGCCGGACAGACAGTGCTGAACCCCCCCCACAAAGCTTTCTTCTGCAGTTCACTAAGGTTTACAGAATGCCATCACTTCTGTCCATTTGTGGTACGTTTACTCAAGTACCTTTCTAACTAACACTTCAATTCAAAGGGAAATATTGTACTCTTTCCTTTATTACATTTATTCAACAGCTTTAGTTCCGTTATAGATTAAGATTTTCAAGCACAAAAAATAAACATTTTAAAACATGACGTTTTGATGTAGATCAAATCATCCATTAAGTGTGTCAAACATTGGTGGGTTGACTCTTATTCAATTGCATACATTTCGCTCATTGTTGTGTATTTATCAGTATTTTTTGATGTAGAACAATTCATAGTTTTAGCTTCTCAGTTGTAAGGATTTGCTGCTTCTCCATTTACATATTTTTAATTTATTTTTAATATGTTAGGGTTTTTTTTCTGCAATGAGTACTTTTACTCCCAATTCTTTGAGTGCATTTTGCTGATTATACTTACATACTTTTACTTACAGTAAGTACTATTTTCAATGCAATACTTTTACTTGATATGGAGTATTTTACAGTGTATTATTAATATATTTACTTACCTAAAGGATCCAAATACTTTTTCCACCTCTGTTGAGCACTAAGGTCTTCTTGATCTTTGTGTCATCTTTAAGTCGCTGATGGATTAAGTCTTTATGATTATTTCCCTGTGATTTCAAACATAGTTGCAGTGACCTTAAAATGTAATTAGTTTGGTTTTAATACAGTATTGACTCTGATATATGTGAGTTTGGGAAAAGTAATAGGTACGCTTGTTTCAATCCGGAGAGAGATGTTTTGATGTAGCAATATATATGTATTGCCAAGAAATACACAGATTAATGTAATGTTGTTTGGCGATTAGACCCCGTTGTGCGGGAGTATCATCCGGGAGGGGAATACCGAGCTGCATGGAACTGTCCCCATGTAAGGACGTTATATCACACCTAGGATCTGACTTTAGGTTAGCATAGACCAAGTACAGTGGTTTTTCTGCCTCTTGATCTTGAGGGAATACAGTGTTATCACAACGTAAACAAATAATAATTACAATTTGAATATGCCAGCAAAATGCTTTAATTGTATTGTAATGAATTGTCTTTAAGATACTTAGAAGAAATACACTGAAAACAAAACACTAACATATTATATTACCTTTAACATTATTATAGAGAATATGTTTTGCAAACAGTGGTGAGTGTACACGTGGAGCAGCCACAGAGCAGCATCAGCTGTTAAATGTAAATCTATGATTGTATTAGTTTGAGCTCTGTTTGTGATCCAGAAGGACTCCTGATAGAAGCACCTGTCTCTTTAGCTCAATGATCCACCATGTCCTGTCTCAGGGTCTGCTGCTTGCCTCTGAGCATGGAGTTAACGCTGAGCACTGCGCTCAGAGGTCAAAGTATTTCAACTTTGACAACTTTAACTTTTGACCTTTCAAGGTCAAGGTGGAAGTAGTACTCAAAACTTGTACTTAAGTAAAAGTAGAAGTACCAGAGTGTAGGAATAATCTGTTACAAGTAAAGGTCCTGCATTCAAAATGTTAATCAAGTAAAAGTACTAAAATATCACCATCAAAATAAACATACAAAAGTAGTCATTGTGCAGATTGGTCCATTTCAGAATAATATATATGATATGTTTTATAATGATTGATCATTAAAGTGTTCTCAAAGCGGGTACGGCATGACATCATGCCATACCCGGAACGAAATGGAAGAATCAAATGGACAGTGACGTATCTCCAACGAGGCGTTTTGGGGAGGTATTTTCTGTGTTAGAGTTTTACTCGCTACAGGGTGTACTTTGAGGGTTTTGACTCTGCACACCGTTTACATGCATAAAAACCTTCATAACACACAAGGGGACGGGTAATAACCGGAAAAGCATGACATGGGCCCTTTAACGTGTGCTCTGGTTGCAGTTTGTCAAATAATCTGGAAATGGATAGTGGGTGATCTGGTTAGATTGACATCATTAAATGTTAAGGGTGCAAACCTAGCCACTAAAAGGAAGAAGATTTTACTGTATTTAAAAAAAAAAAAAACGGATCTGGCTTTCTTGCAGGAGACCCACCTGGAAAAAAAAGACTCTTTGTTGTTTCAGAGGGACTGGGTAGGACAGGTTTTTTATAGTGCTGGATCCTCTAGCCAGAGGGGAGTTGCCATTTTGATACGAAAGAATCTCAAAATGAAAATACTTAAACAACAATCAGATGAAGAGGGGAGATGGATAGCTATCGATACTGAATGATATGGTATTAGATGTACTTTTATGAATATATATGCCCCAACAGCGGACTTGCCAGGTCTCTTTATAGACGTCAGCAATACTATAAGACAATTCGGAAACTCGTATATAATATTAAGCGGGGACTTTAACAAAGTTAGGGACCCTCAAGTTGATAAAACCTATAGGCGGGGTATACTACGACCCTCAGGGGCTCAGAAAGCTATTGACGCAATGGAAAAAGAGTTGGGATTAGTGGATGTATGGAGATTTTTCCACCCGTTGGAAAGGGAATATACCTTTTACTCCAACCCACATACATCCTATTCAAGGATAGACTATTTTCTTATCTCAAAGTCACTCATTTCTGTTACAGAACAAACGTCCATAGGTAACATCTTAATATCAGATCATGCTTCGATCATAGCGTTTCGTTTAGGCCAAATGCCAAGAACCCCACCCACTAGGTGGAGATTTAATACATCCCTACTCCGAGATGGACAGTCCCTGGAATTTATAAAAAAGGAGATAATGGATTATTGGCTGAATAATGAAGGCTCAGTTTCAAACACAGCCGTGGAGTGGGATGCATTTAAGGCAGTCATTAGAGGTCGACTCATTCTACACTGTTCATATCTGAAAAGGACATCGGTTCAACGGCTTAAGGAATTGGAGCTGGAAATAACAAATCTGGAAAATGTACACTCTTCCCAGCCTGACCACGCTACCCTTCTGGAACTAAACAAACTCAAAGTATCAAGCTAACTCCATGTTCAGGCAGAGTGGGTGATGAATGTTCCCCTTGACGCCATGCTTTTATCTGAGCAGAGCTTTCTCTGTACAGCCTGTCCATGAGAAACTCAAGCTAAGGCTCCAGATCTTTTGTTTTCACGCCGTTGTTTCCTCGTCCTGTTGATTCATTATGAATTTGCATCTTTTCAAATTTCAAATTATCTCTGCTCTTGTTGGAAAAGTCTCAGTGGAATTTGCATAACAAAATTCCAGTGACTCATCTCCGTATAAGAGTGCGTTGCTAAATGAAGAATTGTGCTTTAGGCTTCAGCAAAAGACTGGCTGTTAGAATAGAGGGCGATAAGCCTTTGTCGTCGTCCCCCCCCCCCCCCGTTGAAGGGATTGCCTTCTTTGTCCCGGCGGCCAAGAGTTACATAAGAAGAGGCTGGCTGAGATAGCATCACCCCCACAGTGCAGCATCCTCAGGCCAGATCTCTCTTATAGAACATGTCTTATAGCTGCTGATAGGCCATTCTGTAAGGCCTTCTCTATTCAGAGCGGCTTTGGACCAAATAGTATCAATACAATCAACACACAGATAGAGCATGTCATCTTAATGTAGCTCATTTTAATGTTTAAAAAGAGACTGATGTGTTGGCTTTATGCAGTACGATCAGCTATGGCTTACTTAAGAGCACTCAAAATTAGGGACTAATGAATCGTTAGGTTGCATTGTGGTAAACATGGGATATAATGTTAGGACTAACAGCCAGGATACTTTGATTTGGATCGTTCTTCCTCAGATCTTGTCAGTCTCATAACATCATGATAGTGAAGCAAACCCTATCCAGAACACCACTTCAGCTGAAACCGTGTTATGTGTCAGCTTGAGCTAATTGTGAATGGATATTTATAAAAGATATATACTATGGGGTAGTGATAAATGAATATGAACTCTAATACTGTCCCTACAATTTTTACTTCATTTTGGCAGAAAAGGTTTCTGACTTCAGTCTTGATTTGATCTTTCAACAAGTCTTCATCTCTTTATACTGCTATCACTTCTCTGTGATTGTAAAACGTTGATGTCCCTATGTAAGTGGGAAGGTTTGTCTGAATGATTTGACCTCTACCTTTTAATGTCATGTGATTCAAGAGTCCTGGATTTATTCATTTATATTTGAACTACAAACCTGCACATATTTGAGCTGTGGTATGTTGCAGTATAGGAACATGTGCTGAAGCAACACAGAATAATCAGCTGAAATCTGAAGGTTGAAAATAATAAATAGATACAAAAAGAAGTATGATGATAATAATGATAGTACATCAAAATCCTGTTAGAATATGTTTTTTTCAAATTAAAGGAAACCTAAGAACTTTTAAATAAATATAATGTAGGAGCAATCTGCAGGTTCAGTCCCAGCTACAGTTTCAGCTAACCCGTCTAACTACATTTCACCTCTTCATTATAAAGCACAAACTCTGGCCTTCACTGTGGGGGGTGGGGGGGGGGGGGATGCCCCTCTATCTCCTCGCTGCAGAGCCTCACCGTTTGAACACCTCTCTGTGTTTGTGTTGCAGTGCCGTCGTTCTGGGGGCTGGTGAACTCCGCCTGGAACCTGTGCTCTCAGGGGAAGAGGCAGTCTCCAGTGAACATCAAGACCGGACACATGATCTTTGACCCCTTCCTCACGCCCATCAAGCTGAACACGGGTGCACGCAAGGTAAGGACACACACCTCCTCTGTGGGGTGGATGTTTGTCCACTCACTTTGGTTGCTTCTCTCAGATGTTGCACCACAGCTCTAATGCTAGTTATGGTGTTGCTGTTGTTTCTGTGCTATTGTAAAGCGTGTGTTTCCCTGATCCATGCTCCTGACTGCTGTTTGTCTGGGCACACAATGTGAGCTATTTGTCTAACGAACACTTGGCTTGAGATACAATACGAAAGACTTTACCTATTCAGAGGAGCACAATGTTCTGATTCAAGAAAAGCCTGGACTTTATCTTGAGGGCTTTGCAGATGAAATCCTGCAGCCTAACAGCAGATTAGCCACGCATATCGTTTATTATTTTCCTGTAGTGTACCAAGGACAGCGTGTAGACTTCTCTTCCATCCTGTGCCATATGATGGCAGCTAATTGGGAAGCCTTCACAGATGGGCTGCTTTCAGAAGTGCACCGTTGCATGGTGAGATTAATGTTGTGATTAGTTGATGTTTATATGCCAGCAGTTAGCACAGGGTTAGCCTTGTGCAATGAAAGAGCCTATAGGACGCTCTGTGGTTGAACATCTCTGGTACACAGGGATCATCTCACAGATCCAGGATAGCCCCATGTTGTTCCCCGGGACCTTTGCTTCATCACAGTTTCCATTATAAGAAGTCATTTAGAATGACATTTGCAGAATCATTGTACATTTTTAAATCATTGTACATTTGCAGAATCTAATAGAATTAGTTAGGAAACTTGTGATTAAAATAGTAATTCGTGCTTTTTCTCGTTAGTATAATTGCTACTTGAAATACAAATTTGTTTTAACAATTGCTCAATGCCATGGCTCCCCCGCTGCTCCCCCAAAGACTCCACTTTGAGAGCAGCCCCCCCGCAGTGTGTCCAGTGAAGGGACATCACTCACAGTGGCTCAACTGTATTTACATTAGGATGAATCCGAGGGAAAAGAGAGAGCAGGAAAGACAGGGCTGTGTTATTTAGGCAAACATTAAAGGACAATTCTCAAAGTCCTTGCTGGAGGGAAATGCTTCTGGATGAATCTGTGATGGATATGCCACGCTCAGATTGTCCTTACTCCAGCATTTGGTTGTTTTCTCAAACACCGAAAACAACCTACACTCTGTTTTCTTGACAAGTGACTTCCTGCAGTCGTGATAGCAATCACTGTGCCCTCCAAACTGCAGCAGGAGTGTGCTGCTGTCACAGAGTGCTTTCAGAGGGAGGGGGGGTGGATGGGTCAGCCAACACTCTGAGTCACACGCTACTTCCTGTTTTGTACCAACAGGCTGTTTCGCCTTTAAATCTGCAGAAGTGCCACTGGTATTGGATTTGCTGTTATACATCCTGAATCTGGAAGCACAACTGAATCATTTGTATTGTGTTGCAACAAAGTGTTATTATTGTTCTCCTATTAAGAGATTTGTTTTGTTGGTAAAGCATAGTTTAACCAATATAATAATAATAATAGCTTGGATTTATATAGCACCTTTCGTGAGACCCAAGGTCGCTTTACAAAGAAGAGCAGGGGCAAAACAAACATAACAAAAACAAAAGGCAGTACTACACATAACTACACATTTTGGTTTAATATACTTTTGAATTTAAATAACTTTAAAAAAGCATTAATATTACTACTTACAGTACACTTTAAAAGTGATTGCATTGAAAGAAACGTAAAGAACTGTGAAATGACCACATCACGTCCCATATCACAATGTGTAGATAATATAATTAGTAGATCAATGTACATTTTCTATGGTGGTATAGCTGAGTTCATTTGAAATCCCTTAAATCAGCTGTGCAGCCTCAGCTATCACAAACATGTGTTGATATTTTGTAGTGATAGTCTGAAAGTCCAAAGTAACAACTTGTAACTGAAGGTATACTCCAGAGTAAAGAGTTCATGGTGTTTTGATATGTTTAAATAGTGTCAGGGTCATATGAATCTGGATCCTGCGATCATGCTAGCCTTCTGGGAAAGAGGCTAAATGTTTCTATCATTGGGTCCTATCTTATTGTCAGATTGACAATATTAGTAAGAAGATGATGAATGACCTTGTTTGTCACTCAGCTCATATCTGCGTTCAGAGACCATTGCTGTGCAGATGATACTACTATTTTAATAAGAAAACATTTATAAAAAAAATATTGAAAGAAAAATGTATCAAAACAAGTTTTATTAAGTCGTGCCACTAATAACTTAGAATTGAAATAAAATAAATAAACGTTTTATTTCCCGCCTTCACTAACTCCCCTTTCTGGGGCCCTGGGTCATATTATAAGCCACTCCATTTCCAGAAATGTTACCAATATCAACGGCAGACTGTTTCACTAACTGCTCCCTAACCCTCCCCCCCATCCCCATCCCCATCCCCATCCCCATCCCCATCCCCATCCCCATCCCCATCCCCATCCCCATCCCATCCTCATCTCATCACACTCTGGTAGGATTACCACTACACACTGACAGAGCAGAACCACCCACACAAACCCAGCTCCAATTTTCTGCTTTATCTCCGGGAAAAGTTTCCAGAGTCCAAAAGCCATTTTGTACTTCCTTCTCTTGCTTTATCTCCCCCTCTAACCCCCCCCCCCCCCCCCCCCCCCCCCCCCTCTCTCAGTGGCCTAAATGTAATCTGTTGTGTCTCCATCTCTCTGAGCACCTGAGCTGTCAGCCCGTGAACACCAGGCTGGATCACCCTGTCAGGCTGATTCATCCGCTCTGTCTCTGGCTGTTTGGCAGCCAGTCAGCCTTGGCCAAACACGCTACGGAGAACACACACACACACACACACACACACACACACACACACACACACACACACACACACACACACACACACACACACACACACACACACACACACACACACACACACACACACACACACACACACACAGAGAGAGAGATTTTTGTTCTGCCTTGTATGGCTAATGAATAGTTAGAGGACATTTAATTGACCTCGAAAGAGAAATGTTATTTAATGGAGGGGTGACGTGCGCGATGGACTGAAGGAATCACAGTTGTGAGAAAAGCACTATTAATTGAATATTAACTGTGCCATAGATGAGCTGCAATTACTTGAAGAGATTTTAATGAATTTAATCACTTAGCCAGAGAGGGAAAAAAACAATTTGGATTCCTCGCTGCCTCCGTCTCCTGCACATTTATGAATAGTGCTTATGAAACAGGATTAGATGTCTTTTGTGCTTTTTAGGCTAAATGCACAGGGAATCTATTAGCGCTGTGAATTTGGTGGCGTTCCTCACATTTGGGAATGCAGGGCTCTGCTGCTTTTGTTCTCACGCTTTGAAGTCAGGTGTGTGTGCAGAGCGGCAATGTGAACATCACGTCAGGCGGAGTATTTGATAAAAATGGATATTTATGTCTTTAAAATGGAACTCTGAGTTCAACAAAAGTTGTGCTTTTAAAGATTTTAAAGATATTTTGGTTGTTAAACAAGCTCCAAATGACAATCTGTGCCTCACCAGGGGGATTCTACTCAGCTTCTCTCTCATCTCTTCTTCTACTGTACTGTAACACCTCTTCCAGGAGTCCTGATCAAGCAGATGAGGACATCTGACAAGCATGCAGGTGTGTGTGTGTGTGGTGTGTGTGTGTGTGTGTGTGTGTGTGTGTGTGTGTGTGTGTGTGTGTGTGTGTGTGTGTTGTGTGTGTGTGTGTGTGTGTGTGTGTGTGTGTGTGTGTGTGTGTGTGTGTGTGTGTGTGTGCTATTGGCAGCCCTGAATCTGTCTAATTACAGTGAGAGTTAGGTAGCAGCACAAACAGCCGGCTCCTGATGGCAGCTGACTCTCCCTCTGGAGGGAATAACTTTCTGAGGTGGGCCCAGCTGGCCGGCCAGCCAACCAATCAGGTGACAGTCAGACCTCCAGTCAGTCGTAAAAGCCCTGTCTGCACATGGCTTTAATGTGATGTGTTTGATATCAGGTGTGTGTGTGTGTGTGTGTGTGTGTGTGTGTGTGTGTGTGTGTGTGTGTGTGTGTGTGTGTGTGTGTGTGTGTGTGTGTGTGTGTGTGTGTGTGTGTGTGTGTGTGTGTGTGTGTGTGTGTGTGTGTGTGTGTGTGTGTGTGTGTGTGTGTTTTCTGCTGCTAGTGTTGGGTCTCTTCCAGGCCGCTCTCTGCAGACTCTCGCTGGAAGCTGCTCAGTGCATGTGCTCCGGACACATTGATTATATATGTTGGCTTTCATTGACTGGGGCAAATGCACTGTTACCTGTGGGCGGATCAAAACTACTCAATTGTTCTTGCAACAAAGTTTTGTGGAGAGTGGAGGATTGTTCAAAAACAATTGAATCTATTTCAATCCAATTCAGTTATTGATCATGTCTGAGCCTCTGAGTCTCCCTTGTAGGAAAACGTCATCATGAGCAGATACTGTAAATCTCAACACAGTGCGGCAACTCAAACTCAAGTTAATTCAAATTAAAGTTGCAGATTAATTAATTAATTAATTTGGTAAGCATTGTGGCAGATTGTATTTTTTACCATGTTGATGTCCACATTTTTTTAATTTCTACTATTACTATTATAACTTTAATTTGGATTGACTTCTTTCTCGCCAGTAAAAAGTTCAATATTGTGGGGGTTCCAACTGTTGTGGATACTGTGACATTATTGAATCATGATGTTAACCAAGCCCTTTATCATTATGAATAACATTCAGGGCTCTCTTGGCTTATCTGAGAAGTGTATGTATAACCCATCAATAAGCACATTTTTTGAAACATGTTGTGACTCTGTTGGATCTCTGTGTTGTGAGGGTGACAGGTCACATTCACACTCATGGCAGGTACACTTGTGTGCTGCTGTACACAAAAGAGTCAAAAGCCTGGCAAGTATAAGTCTGCAAACACAAGCTGATGTAAGTAGCTTAATGCATTACAATGTGTAGATATTCAATTATGCAAATTGCCAATTCCAATTAATTAGACACGAGTTTGGGTTGGCTGAACCTGCGAGGTTGTGGCAGCGTTATAAAAGGGAGCGGGCCACATATATGAAAACTGCAATTACCATCTTCAGACTGAGGCCCCCTCTTTCTCAGGCCGGGGGATGGCTGTAATTGCCTCAGCGAAGCGGGGGCCTTAAAGCTGGGGGATTCTTCTCATGTCTCAGGCTCCACGGATAGCTGGACGTGTAGCAGCGGAGTGAGAGCCAGCATCAGGAACATCCATCTGTGAGTCTGAATGTCAATTACAAACAGCCCAACAGAGGACAGAGAAAGTGAAGGACAAAAGAAGGATCATTGCTCCTGCTATGTCCTGATGGTTCAAAAAACTGAAACTTTAATTCAATGTATTATGTCAACTGTATTAGGTTAGTTGAAAGCAATAATATTAAGTTGGACCTATTATTTTATTTAATATTTAAACGTATTATTGCTTTCAACTAACCTAATACATTTAATTCAAGTCAACGGTGAGTTTCTTCCAGTGCAGTTATAATTCAGGTGAGCAGTGTCGTTACTACATTCCAAAATGCTGAGAAAAATGTAATCGTTTTTGCTGTCGTCCATTTGCAGTTCAATCACAACCCAAACAGAAAGATATGTTGACCATATGCCAAGCAACAACCATCAGCTGGTGGGAGACATATGCCTCTTTCTGGAGCGCACACAGAATGAGAAACGTAATTACCAGATACTCAGATTGATTCAATTATACTGCGGACACATCAGAAAAGTTTCTTTCCTACTTCAGAAATTGCAGAACACTGTTCGAACTCGCGACATCTTATTACTACATAAGTTGCATACTGTACAAGTGAATTTCCTAAGTTTGCAAAATAAACTGCACCATACTACTACACTGTAAAAACTGTTGCTTTGGTAAAAGTTAGAAATAATATGTCAACAGTTTCCAAGCAATTTGAAGAGTTTAGTCAACTTTTGCATTTTTTGAGTTGGTGAAACGTACTTTTTTTAGTTTTCCTCTACTCAAGAACGTGTTACTTTGCTAAAACTTAAAAATATGTGTCAAGTGTTTCCAAGCAATTTTAGGAGTTGGGTAAACTCACTAATGTGATTTTCTCTGCATATGAAAAGATGAGATGAGCCTACAATTAAAAGCCCAGATATTAAGTGTAACCAATGCAAATAACAATCTGCTAAGAACCACACGAGAATAAAGTAAATTATAAAACACAATTGAGTTGCCGGAACCTATATACCACAAACTCTTCCTGATTTCAATCCAACCCTTTAAATATTTGATAGCATTGAAACATTGCAGATTAAACAAATACATTTAAAAAAGGGAACATTATGGACACGTTAATGCATTTTATTAAAATGTGATTATTTCAAAACAGTTTTCATAAAACACTAACAAGTTTGTTTAAAAGCACAACTCATTAACATACATGGAGACACATGGTTATTACTTGATGGTTATTCCAACTGCATCTGGCTCGTGGGCAGCGTATAACTTCATGCTGTGCATCACGACCTCTGCCGACCTCTGCTGTTCCCTGTATATACAAACGAAACACCAAACTGAGTACAAATCAGGACACACCATGTGTTTTCCTCAACAACACAAATCAAATCCGTCTTGAAATCATAACGAGCCAGTTTACATTAGCTGTTAACAGACGGTAACAGAGGTGCTATTCACATGCATTACAAGGGGTTTAAGTCATCAACAAAAGGCTGGTTTGCAAGAAACTGGACCACATAGTCATGATAAGTGAGAGCGCAGGCCAGTCTACATGAATGAAGGGCAAGGCACGTTTCTGTCCAAAGGTTCCATGATGGAGTCGATAATGTTTTAAAATATCATTTTGAGTGGTGACACTAGTGCTGCATAGTTTACATCTCCATCCCATCTGTGATTCGAAAAATAGAAATGGGTACGTTTACCTGATGCTCATTATATTAGAATGTAAGTGGTGCTAGTGGAGCCTCGCAGCGGCGAAACCGTGCCGCGCCACACTAATTGCGCCGCATAAGCGCATAGGTGCGCCGCATTTGCGGCTCAGTTGAGGCTCCCTCCGCAAGATGAGGCCCCCTCCGCAAGATGAGGCCCCCTCCGCAAGGTGAGGCCCCCTCCGCAAGATGAGGCCCCTTCCGCAAGATGAGGCCCCCTCCGCAAGGTGAGGCCCCCTCCGCAAGGTGAGGCCCCCTCCGCAAGGTGAGGCCCACTCCGCAAGGTGAGGCCCCCTCCGCAAGGTGAGGCCCCCTCCGCAAGGTGAGGCCCCCTCCGCAAGGTGAGGCCCCACGCAGTCTACGTGACCTGGCTGTAGGGAGGGATGGCCCTGTATACATTTATAAGGATGGCATTTATTAAGGATGGTATTGTTAGATACCAGTACAATTCCATGATTCTCTACACAGCAGATCCTAATTACTTCAATATACACTCCTTTATCTCGTTTGCATACTGTCTAATATCTATTTTACGTTGTAGTAAAACATCTCCTTAATAAAACTGTATTTATTGATATTTCTCGCTAAAGACTGCATTTTACTGTACTACATTGAACACATCTTGCTGACGTTATACATGCATCCTCGCCCAATACACAATTTTACTGAATTGCGCCTGAATGCACCTTAACTGAAGTCACCTCCGTCACTTTCTACTGAGAGCTAACGTTAACTCTCCTGCAGATTCCAACATGGATGTGCATCTATAGCGTTGCATAAGCATGACAAATATAGTTTGCACTTCATATTGTATAGTAACAACTCCATGCTGTAACTGCAGACTATGAGTTTAAATTGGGTACACTAAGATTGTAGAGAGATAATGAATTGCTCACAGTAAAACAAACGGCGAAATACATACAGAGGAATTCATATCAAATAGGCGCATTAGTGACTAACTCTTACATAACGCTGGGTTATAAAGTAGTAGGGAATAGTTTTAACGGAGGTATTTTACCGCACAACATGCACGGCAGGAGAGCCTCTGAGCCCCGCGGCCGCATCACGGTGCCCGGCCAACGCTTAGAGCGGCATAGGGGAACAGATTGCGGAGTTGATTCTTAATACGTACTCTTAACTTAACCACTTTTAACAGAATTGTATAGGTAGGCACTTGATGCAAACTTTGCCCAACATGCATTTGCACGAAAAAATAGACTACAAAGGGCTGAGTCTAACTTTAACAGCAGTAATGGCGCTGGCATGCATTAAAATGTCGATGTTCCGTTTGAAACAGTGAATACAAGAAAAGTCAATAACACTTGCTAGTTAAAAAGCAGTAATTAATAACTCTTAATAACTTGTTTTACGACGATTTGAAAAGGATCCAACGCAAACACGTGTAGAACTGCTGAAGAACAGCTGGAAATAGGAACCGGAAGTCTCACACCGCGGTATTCTCGTTTGAGGGTGTGGCATGACCGTGGCGTTGACAAAAGCATTTTTATGAAGTTTTCCAAAACGTATTTATAAGAAAGTTCAGAAAATGTGATATTAATTTACAAATTAATGAGTTCTTAAAACATGTTCTCATTGTTGCTTAAGTGTTACTTATTTAAACTCACATTGACATTTTTTTTTAGGGCATGTAAATTACATAATTTTTGTTAGTTTTGTTGACTTCACCATCGGAACTGTTTTTACAGTGAACAATACAATCTATTATTAAACTGGAGCCATATGAGAGATGATGTATACAAGATTTCCATGTATTAGTGTGTTACTATTGGGAATGAAACCTTCTACATTCCTGACTGCAGAGCTCATTGGTTTCGATGCTAATATATATGGATTTGTTGTTAAAGGAATATGATGCCTATGGCCTTTTAACACTTTTCCTTCTTTCAGTCCTGACTGTTCTTACTCCAGCTTCCTGACAGTTCTTACTTCAGCTTCCTGACTGCTCTTACTTCAGCTTCCTGACTGTTCTTACTCCAGCTTCCTGACTGTTCTTACTTCAGCTTCCTGACTGTTCTTACTTCAGCTTCCTGACTGTTCTTACTCCAGCTTCCTGACTGTTCTTACTCCAGCTTCCTGACTGTTCTTACTCCAGCTTCCTGGCAGTTCTTACTCCAGCTTCCTGACTGTTCTTACTCCAGCTTCCTGACTGTTCTTACTCCAGCTTCCTGACTGTTCTTACTTCAGCTTCCTGACTGTTCTTACTTCTGCTTCCAGACTGTTCTTACTTCAGCTTCCTGACTGTTCTTACTCCAGCTTCCTGACTGTTCTTACTCCAGCTTCCTGACTGTTCTTACTTCAGCTTCCTGACTGTTCTTACTCCAGCTTCCTGACTGTTCTTACTCCAGCTTCCTGACTGTTCTTACTTCAGCTTCCTGACTGTTCTTACTTCAGCTTCCTGACTGTTCTTACTTCAGCTTCCTGACTGCTCTTACTTCCGCTTCCTGACTGTTCTTACTTCAGCTTCCTGATCTTACTTCAGCTTCCTGACTGTTCTTACTTCAGCTTCCTGACTGCTCTTACTTCAGCTTCCTGACTGTTCTTACTCCAGCTTCCTGACTGTTCTTACTTCAGCTTCCTGACTGTTCTTACTTCAGCTTCCTGACTGTTCTTACTTCAGCTTCCTGACTGTTCTTACTTCAGCTTCCTGACTGTTCTTACTTCAGCTTCCAGACTGTTTTTACTTCAGCTTCCTGACTGTTCTTACTTCAGCTTCCTGACTGTTCTTACTTCAGCTTCCTGACTGTTCTTACTTCAGCTTCCTGACTGTTCTTACTTCAGCTTCCTGACTGTTCTTACTTCAGCTTCCTGACTGTTCTTACTTCAGCTTCCTGACTGCTCTTACTTCAGCTTCCTGACTGTTCTTACTTCAGCTTCCTGATCTTACTTCAGCTTCCTGACTGTTCTTACTTCAGCTTCCTGACTGCTCTTACTTCAGCTTCCTGACTTTTCTTACTCCAGCTTCCTGACTGTTCTTACTTCAGCTTCCTGACTGTTCTTACTTCAGCTTCCTGACTGTTCTTACTTCAGCTTCCTGACTGCTCTTACTTCAGCTTCCTGACTTTTCTTACTCCAGCTTCCTGACTGTTCTTACTTCAGCTTCCTGACTGTTCTTACTTCAGCTTCCTGACTGTTCTTACTTCAGCTTCCAGACTGTTCTTACTTCAGCTTCCTGACTGTTCTTACTTCAGCTTCCTGACTGTTCTTACTTCAGCTTCCTGACTGTTCTTACTTCAGCTTCCTGACTGTTCTTACTTCAGCTTCCTGACCGTTCTTACTTCAGCTTCCTGACTGTTCTTACTTCAGCTTCCTGACTGTTCTTACTTCAGCTTCCTGACTGTTCTTACTTCAGCTTCCTGACTGCTCTTACTTCAGCTTCCTGACTGTTCTTACTTCAGCTTCCTGATCTTACTTCAGCTTCCTGACTGTTCTTACTTCAGCTTCCTGACTGCTCTTACTTCAGCTTCCTGACTGTTCTTACTCCAGCTTCCTGACTGTTCTTACTTCAGCTTCCTGACTGTTCTAACTTCAGCTTCCTGACTGTTCTTACTTCAGCTTCCTGACTGTTCTTACTCCAGCTTCCTGACTGTTCTTACTTCAGCTTCCTGACTGTTCTTACTTCAGCTTCCTGACTGCTCTTACTTCAGCTTCCTGACTGTTCTTACTTCAGCTTCCTGATCTTACTTCAGCTTCCTGACTGTTCTTACTTCAGCTTCCTGACTGCTCTTACTTCAGCTTCCTGACTTTTCTTACTCCAGCTTCCTGACTGTTCTTACTTCAGCTTCCTGACTGTTCTTACTTCAGCTTCCTGACTGTTCTTACTTCAGCTTCCTGACTGTTCTTACTTCAGCTTCCAGACTGTTCTTACTTCAGCTTCCTGACTGTTCTTACTTCAGCTTCCTGACTGTTCTTACTTCAGCTTCCTGACTGTTCTTACTTCAGCTTCCTGACTGTTCTTACTTCAGCTTCCTGACTGTTCTTACTTCAGCTTCCTGACTGTTCTTACTTCAGCTTCCTGACTGTTCTTACTTCAGCTTCCTGACTGCTCTTACTTCAGCTTCCTGACTGTTCTTACTTCAGCTTCCTGATCTTACTTCAGCTTCCTGACTGTTCTTACTTCAGCTTCCTGACTGCTCTTACTTCAGCTTCCTGACTGTTCTTACTTCAGCTTCCTGACTGTTCTTACTTCAGCTTCCAGACTGTTCTTACTTCAGCTTCCTGACTGTTCTTACTTCAGCTTCCTGACTGTTCTTACTTCAGCTTCCTGACTGTTCTTACTTCAGCTTCCTGACTGTTCTTACTTCAGCTTCCTGACTGTTCTTACTTCAGCTTCCTGACTGTTCTTACTTCAGCTTCCTGACTGTTCTTACTTCAGCTTCCTGACTGTTCTTACTTCAGCTTCCTGACTGTTCTTACTCCAGCTTCCTGACTGTTCTTACTCCAGCTTCCTGACTGTTCTTACTTCAGCTTCCTGACTGTTCTTACTTCAGCTTCCTGACTGCTCTTACTTCAGCTTCCTGACTGTTCTTACTTCAGCTTCCTGACTGTTCTTACTTCAGCTTCCTGACTGTTCTTACTTCGGCTTCCTGACTGTTCTTACTTCGGCTTCCTGACTGTTCTTACTTCGGCTTCCTGACTGTTCTTACTTCGGCTTCCAGACAGCAGTTGAAATCCTCTCTGTCTCACACATCAGAAAACACACTGAGACATTCCTTAAAGGAGCTGAGCAACTTTGATAACATGTCTATTCCTGCCAGAACATCCAGTAATGTGTCCAAAAAAATGTATTCACACTATCGCAACTGTTTCACACTAGAAATAAACCAAACCACGGTTCCATTTGGATCCCAGCTTTGGCTTTACGGTGGGAGGGCTCAAAACTCATGGTGATGAAGGAACATGTAGTTCCTCAGTGTGGCATCAGTGGAGAGGGGACATACATTAGGCTTTGGTACACACACAATGCTTGTTAGCAGAGGAGGGTAGTAACTAAGGACATTTACTCAAGTACTGCACTAAAGTACAATTTTGAGGTACTTTACTGGAGTATTTCCATTGTATGCTACTTTATACTTCTATTCCACTACATTGAAAAGGGAAATAATGTCATTTTACTCCACTACATTTATTTAACAGCTTTAGCTACCTTTAGCAAAATGCATCTCTGAAAATTAAACTATTAGCCAACTCTTTAAATCACAAAAGAGTCAGATTACTTAAATATTTTTTCAAAAAGTCAATTAGGAGTCTGTTTGTCAACAACAGAAAAACGTGCTACGTGATGCGAAAAATACAATTTTTCTGCACAATGAGTACTTTTTATACTTTGAGTACATTTTGCCGTAGTTGGTTTGTTGCTAATGTCGTAGAACCCACAAATTACATCAAATTTGAATGTTACGTATCTTTCAACTCGTCCTTTGTTTGTGCGGCTTCACATCTGATTCTCTGAACACACAGGGGAGACATTTATAATACCATACATTAAAAAGTGCATTTTGCATAATAGGGGATCTTTAAGTACGATTTTGAATGCAGGACTTTTACTTCTAATGAAGTATTTTGACAAAGATGTATTGTTTCTTTTACTCAAGTAAAGCATCTGAATACTTCTTCCACCACTGCTTGTTAGTAGGATCAGGTCTAAAATAACTTCAAGTTAAGCTGTGATTAAGGTTTAACAATAAATAGTTGATATGGCTGACTCCACTCACCCTAATATGTATACTGCCTAACCCTGTTAACACTGTCTGCCTGTGTGTTTGGACAGCACTGCTCTCAGGGGGAACAGTGGACCTCAGTGCAACACTTTGATTGTGTGTTTCCCCCACATCTCTCTGTTGTGTGTCTCCTTTCAGACACACTTCAGTCAGCTGCATGTTTTCACTCAGTATTCCCCTCTGGGTCGCTTTCAGCCAGAACACACTGCTGTCATGCCTCTGTGCTCACTTGGCCCGATTAGAGCTTTGAGATGAGAGGAGTGTGAGCTCATGGTGGGATGTTGGGGGGTTTGGTTAGCTCAGGGTGTGTAAAGCAGCAGGAGGATTCACAGGAAGTGGGTCACAGGGTGCAGACAGAGGGAGGACACTGATCCACACAACTGCTGCCAACTCTATGGCTTTCATAGCACTGATGAAAGAAAATGAACTGGAAGATCTGGGTTTGTTATAGTTTTCCCCGTGATTGCTACATGTAGCATCACTTTATTCCAGTGACGTGCGGTGAGGTTCATGGCTGGTGAGGCACTGACTCTTTCAGAGTCAGATTTACAAATATTATAGCCTATTTTGACCTTAATCGAAATATTCTGTTATTTTCAAAAGCTTTTTTAGTCTGATGCTATGATTAATTTTAAACAGACCGATCAACAAAAAGATACCCAAAATCTAAATATTGGATTGTTCTTTCTAAGTAAGATCCCATTTTCATTACAGTTGTGGTCTTACCTTGACTTGAAGATGAATATAAGTCCATGCTATCCTTCTGGACAACAATCTCTACTACTGTTTTGTAAAAGTCCTCCTTATCTTCCTGTAGTTTCAAAAGTCTAGTTTGTTGTTTGCGGTAGAATAACAGTAGCAACAAGAACCTGTGGGCTCACGTGCGCCCCCTCTCCTGGTGATTTTTTCATTGCCGTTGTACGATGAGACCAGCGGGCCTAAATATCATATATACGTGAAATAAGTTATTTAGAGACTATGGATGGCGAGGATAAATGTAATAAAGGGATCTACAAACATTACATTGGTGACCTACAGTGAGATGGGAACAGGCATGCGCTTAGGGCCCGCTTTCCAGCCAGTTTCTGTGGGGTGACGCATTCTGAGGTGAGGCAGATCTCATCTGTGCCTCACCTCACCCCACAGTAAATGGCTTGAGCGCGCTCACAAAATAAGTGGCCGCGCTAAATTAGTGCCCGCGCTCCAGCCAGTTACTGTGGGCTTACGAGAGGCAGTGCTCGTCCCTGCCTCACTTCTCATCGCTCCCGTAGCGGAGCTCGGCAAATTTGCTGATTTTGACTATAAAAAGCGATTGGAATCATACAGAAATCACACTTACACAAGATCAGTGGAGACATTTTATTATTATTACTATTTAGTTTTTCTTTAATTGTTTTTCCGTTACATTGGAGTATGACAGGTGAGGCTATGCCTCCCCTGCCTCCACTGACTGCACGTCGCTGCTTTATTCATCCATATAGGATGTGCTATTTTCCAGTTTTGAACCCAGTCTCATGTGATCGTTTATTCTGTGTGCAGCCCTTCCAGCGTGTTTGAAAACTTCTCCCTCCCTCCTTCCATTGATGGAGCCCCTCTCAGAGAGCTGGTAATGACTACTCCAGGGAGGACGCCTGGTCTGGGGTCTGCTGGGGTTACTGCTCACTGACGAAGGCTTTCAGAGCCGCTGCTGTTTCTAAAGCAGAGCGGCCATTATATTGCTACAGCAGATACAGATATTTAGTAGAGTTACTAAAGGGTTGGACCAGTGAATTTACTTGTACTTTACTTGCGTATTTCATTTCTGATGCTACTTTGAACTTCTACTCCACTGCAATTCAGAGGTAAATCGTGTACATTTGTACTTCACTGCATAACTTTGCATCAACACATATCATATATATTATTCTACTTTTACTTTTGGTACTTTAACTATGTTTTTGATGCTAATACTTTTGTACTTTTACTTGAGTAACATTTTGAATGCAGGACTTTTACTGTAACAGAGTATTCCTACACTCTTGTACTTCTACTTTTACTCAAGAAAAACATCTGAGTACTTCTCAGATAGTAATTACAAGTTACTGCTTTAGCTCTCTATGGACAGAGACGTACAAAGTTTAGAAAGAAATGTTGTTGTTTTTACTGAAGCGACGGGTGACCTAATAATCAGTCTGTGGTCACGGAACCACTCCTATCTTTAGGGTACTTACATTGGTTGTATATTAGTTACCATTCACATTGTTTGAATGACATGTGATCTGACTTTACTGTGATGGTTCTCTCTCAGCTCTCATCCTGCTGCTCAGGACATTAAGCAGAGCTGTTTGTCTCTTAAGAAGAGTGAATACTGGTCTCACATTCAAAATCCTTTCAACTGATCATATATCAATGCACTACACCTTCTTCTGTTGCCCCAACGTGGGCAAAACACTGAGTCATGCTAACGCTAATGCTAATTATACAGTTAATGTTATCAGTGCAACATAATAATTGTCATGATGAAGTTATGGATTTCTAATCACTCTGGAGCTTCCAGCATTGAATGAACTCATCTGAATCCATTTGAAATATTACCTTTAGTTTAGTTTGGATAGATTTTCAAATGAAAAGTTCATGTTTAGTTTTATTATTAACATTTAATTAGGAAACAGCTCTTTGATCATCAGATGCATGGATCTACAGGAACCAAATCACGCCGGTGTAACTGATGAAGTCCGCTCAGTATGACGGGCCGTGTAGGCCACAATTCAAACTAACCTCGCACACACACTACTGAAAACATTTCGCCTTGCACACACACTACTGAAATACTCTCACATTCACTACTGAACACCTCACACACACACTACTGAAAATTAAACCTCACGCACACACAACTGAAAATTAACCTCATACACACACTATTGAAATACTCTCACATTCACTAGTGAACACCTCACACACACACAACTGAAAATTAAACCTCACGCACATACTACTGAAAATTAAACCTCACGCACACACAACTGAAAATTAACCTCATACACACACTATTGAAATACTCTCACATTCACTAGTGAACACCTCACACACACACACAACTGAAAATTAAACCTCACACACACGCAACTGAAAATTAACCTCACACACATAGGTGAAACACATGCACATTCCGTACTGAGAACCTTTCAGTAAAATGTTTTCAGGAGCGTGTGTGTGTGTAAGGTTTTCAGTAGTGAATGTGAGAGTATTTCAGTAATGTGGTGAGGTTAATTTTCAGTAGTAAGTGTGTGAGGTTTAATTTTCAGTAGTAAGTGTGTGAGGTTTAATTTTCAGTAGTAAGTGTGTGAGGTTTAATTTTCAGTAGTAAGTGTGTGAGGTTTAATTTTCAGTAGTAAGTGTGTGAGGTTTAATTTTCAGTAGTAAGTGTGTGAGGTTTAATTTTCAGTTGTGTGTGTGTGAGGTGTTCACTCGTGAATGTGAGAGTATTTCAGTAGTGTGTGTGCAAGGCCAGATGTTTTCAGTAGTGTGTGTGCAAGGTTAGTTTGAATTGTGGCCTACACGGCCCCTCATAGCTCAGTCTATCAGGATTCTCAGAGTCTTCATTGCTGTTGACAATTTATTTAACCTAACAAGGTTACCAGACTTCCAAGAACTTATACATGAAAGTAAGTAATTAAAGTAGAGTTACTGGCAAGCCTGTCACATCTACAATCCCTCACCAACGCACACTGATATGCACATTGGGTGGTCGGGGGAGTGGCTGGCAGCTTGGAAAGAGCAGACAGCTTCCTGACAGACTGGCAGATGAGATGAAAGAAGAAACATAGGCATATAATCCCGTGCTTTGGATCCAAATCCATACCCTGCTCTGTAGGTTTACTGATGTTCAGTAGACGTGTGAGGGAGCTGCAGACTGAGCACTGTGTTCTGCTGAAGGGGGGGGGGCATGCTGCTGATCAGAACACATCACATGTGGGCAACCTTTACTCACTACACACCCCACACTTTTGATTTAACATGTCTTTTGAAGGACGGATACAATCATACAATGTTGCAGTTGAAGCAGTGTTTTCCCTTCATTAAGTTAACCCCCCAAATCTCTACCCATCCCCTCCCACCCCTGCCTTGAAAGAACCCTAGAGCTTCAAGTTGAACCCAAAACGACATTGATTTCATACAGGAAATAGAGATTAAAATAAAGTAAAGTAAACCTCCGGGCATGTTTTAGTCTTCAGACCCAGCTGATGCATTTAGAGATAATAACCTCACTGATAAAAGTGTTCAAAGGCTAATTTATACAGTTATGTGAAATCTGTTGACATAATACATTTAATTAAAGTTAACGCTTCAGTTTCAGGGTATAACAGATGCTGCCGGAGACTAGAGGCTTCAGACTCAGGATATCTCAGCCTGTGTTGCATTTATTTCTTTTTTAAAGCGGTCTCTTGTGAGAGTGCCAACTCTATAAAAGTACAATACTAAATCACTCTACTGCCCCTTTGAACCAAACCAACACATTCTCACTCCCAACTCGTCCTATAGTGACGTTATGTCAGGATCCCTTGGCGTCACTATCAAACGCAGAGGGGGGGCCTTTAGCGTCGATATTCAACTATCAGGGAGTCCCATTGACTTGCATAGAGCTCCCTGAACGTTGGTAATAGAAGAGTTGGGATGGCGGAGAAATGCTCTCCGCAGAGCCATTCTCACAGCGTTTATCAACCTTTTTCTAACTCAATATCAAGCCACACTTATTGTTTTTACTTCTTTATTTTAAGTGTATAATGTAGGACTTGTGTTGCTGTCAGTTAGGGGGAGAGTAGGGGCTCAGGAAACTGAAATCTGTATTGTTTCATCGTGTTTTCCTTCTGATTTTGCATTCTTTTCTAAACCACACACTGTTATTTACTCAACAATAAGACACAATTATCCTTGTGTTTATTTATTTGTTTGATTGTATAATGTCGGACTTTTGGAGTCCGTCAGGACCGAGGGTCGGAGCAGCTCATTCGAACATAGGAAGCTGTATTTTCAAAAAACAAGAGTTCATTTTAATATTATGTTTGATAATAAAAATTGTATTAACTAGACCACTGGGTCATGTTAAGACCATCTTTTCTGTCGGTTTGGTGTTACACATATCAAAACAATATATGTGTGGATAACAAAATACATCCGTCATAAACTGAACTGGAAACAGCAGTATATTTGATTGTGTTAACACTGTAAACTTGACAAGTCTTTTAACCCGCACCACCTAGTGGTTAAAGCACGTTATTGACTTTTTTGATGAAAATATAAAAATATTAAGAGTACATACAAAATAGGGGGAAAGTAGAAGGTCAATGATATAAATATAGAATAGAACATATCAAGAAGATACTGTAAGTGATCTCTACAATAAAACAGTTTAGTGCCGGATGTCCAAAGATATTAATCATGTGGGTATATATTAATGCTGCCCATTATGAACAGAAGCAATTTTCATCCATTTAGAAATTATATGTTTTAAATTTGATAACACCAATGTGTTTCCTATCCCCTAAACCTCCAGGGTGTACACAGTTTAATACTGGCAACTTCTAATTATGGGAAATACGAAAACGTCTTTTAAAACTACAATTCTCAGTAGAGACGTGCCATAGAACATGTTGCGAAACACAATAGCCAGCATGTGTAGTTCTGGGGGGGGGGGGGGGTGGACTCGTTCGAATGCTGTTTTGGATAGTGTGCCGTGGATGGGCGTTATTCCATTTCAAAGTGCTGTTTGACGCTCGGCGTAACCTTGGCGCACTGCCACTCCAACATCCAATCACAGAGCTTGAGGACTAATCACGGGGTTTGTCAAGCAAAGCGAAGAGAATACTTACTTCCCTAAAGCAACTACTATGAGCTGCTCCGACCCTCGGTCCTGACGGACTCCAAAAGTCAGACATTATACAATCAAACAAATAAATAAACACAAGGATAATTGTGTCTTATTGTTGAGTAAATAACAGTGTGTGGTTTAGAAAAGAATACAAAATCAGAAGGAAAACACGATGAAACAATACAGATTTCAGTTTCCTGAGCCCCTACTCTCCCCCTAACTGACAGCAACACAAGTCCTACATTATACACTTCAAATAAAGGAAGTAAAAACAATAAGTGTGGCTTGATATTGAGTTAGAAAAAAGTTGATAAACGCTGTGAAAATGGCTCTGCGGAGAGCATTTCTCCGCCATCGCAACTTGTCTATTACCAACGTTCAGGGAGCTCTATGCAAGTCAATGGGACTCCCTGATAGTTGAATATTGACGCTAAAGGGCCCCCCACTGCGTTTGATAGTGACGCCAAGGGATCCTGACATAACGTCACTATAGGACGAGTTGGGAGTGAGAATGTGTTGACCAAACGGCTTGCATATCTTTTACTATATGTATAGTTATCCTGTAAATCTAAGAGATAATAAAAATGCCTTCAGGGGCTGCTTTTTTGCTGCTTTCATATAATTTTACCTATATATGCTTATTAATTGTTTCTGTAGGAGCCCATTAACACTGTGGGTATAAAGGTAGGAACCTATGTTTGTGGTTAGAGGTTCCGCCGGAAGGCCATACAGTTTTTGACCACACACGGACCACACACGGACCACACACGGACCACACACGGACCACACACGGACCACACACGGACCACACACGGACCACACACGGACCACACACAGAGAACACACACAAACACGGGATTACAAACATTTGCAAAAGGTATTGTGTGAACCCTAATATCGTGTATGGTGAATGAGAGAAAGAAGCAAGTTAAATGGAAACCAGTGAAAAGGAAATAAATGGACTGTATCGAACTGGAAACTTTGTTTCAGACTTTTATTCAGCAGCAAACTTTGTGTGCGTCAATTACGCCAACATAGCAGATCCTCAGAGGCTCAAAGCGTTGGCTTAGCCTCCACAGTTTCTTTTGATATATAACCTAAATACAACAGCATCATTTAACATAGCTTTTCTTAGCTATGTCCTCCCATACTATAACACCTGTGTGTGTGTGTGTGTGTGTGTGTGTGTGTGTGTGTGTGTGTGTGTGTGTGTGTGTGTGTGTGTGTGTGTGCGTGCGTGTGTGTTTGTTCCAGAACAGGCATTTGAATCTACATGTTTTTTACTACTTATCTCTCATCCATCACACCACTGACGGCCAGCCCGAGCCACCCCCCCCCCCTACACACATATCCGTCAGCACAGACAAGATGGATGAGGATCTACCAGCTCCATCACTCCTCTCTTCCACTCATATGCTCCCAATTTGTTCTCGCTCCGTCTTTCTCCCACATTCTGATCAGTCATTTCAGCGGGGTCTCTGCGGACCCTGATGCTGGAGTAATGATAGTCCTGTTAGTGTGGGCTTTTTGTTTCAGTAAGGAGAGATACATAATAGGGAGCCATTTTCCCAAATGGCACCTGTTATTGTTGGAATCCGGCTTTCAGTGTTTGTAAGATTACAAAACAGCCTCTAGTCTCAGTCCAATTACTGTTAGGAAGGTGAAAGCTTAAAAGACACACAGCTCAGGTAACTTCAGGCAGGACTGCTTTCTCTCTTCAGTTATAAGCAAGCAACATATTCATCTGCTCAAATCTACAAATGGAACACACTGAAAGGAGCAGTTTGGCAGATCCTGTTGACATGTCTGTGAGTGCAGCACTGCCGTGGAACATGTGTCGGAGAGTGATCAGTTAGAATCAGCAGAGTGTCCTTGCAGTCAACACAGTGGAAATGATTCCATGTATGCTTGTTGCTTTCAGTGAGGAAGACGTCCATCAGCTACATTTAGCTTTAATAGCCTAAAACTATCCAGCTGAATGGAACCTGAAAACACTGGAAACCAAAGTTACATAGAGGAGCGCCACAAACAGATACTGACTGTTTGAATGAACGATACTGAAACTGACAAGCTGCAGGCACTCTTTTCTCAGGTGGAGACGCTCCTGTTGGTTTAAAACCACATACATCTCTTTGTTCATACACAGACAGGTTGTGCTTATCATTACACAAGGAGAACTTTCAAACTGCTCTGGAGCGTTGGTGTCACCCTTTAGGTCAGGATCAGGACAACAGCCTCAACGAGATGGCAGCTACTATGCACCTACACCGACATGAGGCGTGATATTTGAACGCTTTTGCTCCCATTTTGAATCCGATCTCAATGTTTTTCAATTGGTTGGAGTTAACTTAACCATTGCATCTGAAATCACGTAAATCAGGTACAATTACAAAGACTAAAAGAACTTTAAAGTGGGGAGTTGCTAATAAAAAGCTAATCTAAAAAGATGTGTATTTAGCTGGTGTTTAAAAATGTCCACTGATGTATAGAGTACTGGCCAGCTCGCGTAAGCCTGGCTGGTTTTAGCGGTAAACAGTTAGCCAACAGAGACTATCAACAGCTAAATGGTGCTGCTGCCATCGCTGCTTCTTCTGGTTTAGCCACTGTTGGAAGAACTACTCAGATCCTCTACTCAAGTAAAAGTACCAATACAAAGGTCTTAAAATACTCCATTACAAGTTACACACTGATTTGTAATCGTACGTACAAATACAAGTACAAATGTATTAGCATCAAAATGTACTTAAAGTAGAAAAAGTTAAAGTGCTCATTATGAATGATGGCCCACTTTGGAATAGTTTAAAATACAGAAGAATTATCGCATCATTTCACAGTATTATATTATTATGCCTCTCTTTTTATGTAAGAGCATTTTAGTATTGTAGTTTGTCGGGTTTGACGAAATGAAGGTACTATAAATTCTCTGTAGATTATTAGTTCAGCGCTGCATTTTACAATATCAGTATATCATATATTTTTAAGTGTTAAATAAATTAACAAAAAAGTATGATTTTTGCCTCTCAAATGTAGTACGAGTAGCAATGTCAATACTCAAGTACAAATATGTCAAACAAGTACTTAAGTACAATACCTAAATGGACTTTTCACCTCTGGTTTGAGCACACTGTCCGAATATGAGGTCTTCACAAACCAACAATGTTGAACTCTATAAGGAGCATGATGCATGGGCGGTTCTGGGGGGGGGGGCAACGGTGGCCAGTGCCCCTGTCACAGGAGCTTTGACCCCCCTGTGGCCCCCCTCCAAAAGAAGAGCTATAATGATAATACAATTTGAGGTAGCGTTGTGCTGTAACTTGACTGAACACTGTCTTTGTCTCATTTGGCCCGCATTAAATATACCCCTCTCATTAAATGGATTTAGAACCACAACTGGCATGACACATCATTTACATCTTCAAAAGAAGTCCTTTTCCAAATTGTTCTTATGTGAAATCACAACCAGAGCAAACTGCTTGGAATCTGATTTGACATTAGACACCCTAACTATTGTGGTAATAGAATGGAACTCAACCTGGAACTGAAGAACATGATGTCAAAGTAACCTGGCTGAACCTGTGCTGTCTCTGATGGTGTGTTGTTACTAGAAACACAAAGTGACCTCCCTCTGCTGTGTCTTCATCACATATTCTCTGTGAACATGTGCCATTTATTATTCAACAAAGATAAAAGTGCCCTCAAAAGTAAATGGGCAACGGCATGAAGACAAGCCACGTCTGAATCTTTTACAGTAAAGACGACCTCAATGAGGGTCAGCCTTTCCCCTACCCAGAATCCTTAGGACCCAGCCCTTCCTACAGAGCTGCATTTAGCGGGGCTGATGACATAATGATGCTTCTGGCAGCGCTGCGGAGCTGTAGGGATGCACTTAAGGGGCTGAGACAGTGCCGGAAGAGTATTAAATATGAACGCTGCTGTATTGCTAAAAATAATGACATCCCATTTACAATATAAAATATCGACATTTCTGAGGACACACAGCTCTTACTTCTGTCTGTACTGTCATTGCGGCGTTGAAAACACTTTGTAGGAATCAAAGAATGTTTAACAGAACATTTTGTTCAGGAGTTTGAAGCTTAAGGCTGACAGAGACGTGTGGTGTGTGAATTTATAGAATCAGTTAAGAGAAAGGAAGGCTGCTTTGAACAACATGATTCACTCAGGATCTCTTGAACACCGTGTCCTCCACCTCTTTAACACTCTATTCCAATGTGTCACTCTTTATTTTCTATGCTTTCAGAATAATGACTAAATCTCCACGGGCTTCCTGTGTTCTTTATCAGTCCGGGTCGGAGTGGATGGGCTTTTTTTTCTTCTTCAGGCTCTCTATCAGTTCAATAGTTTCCCATGTTATAAGGTTAGCGCTGACGTAGATTGAAATACATTGCAGCAGCTCTCCAAATCCAATTGCCTGTGTCCATCTTTCCTCTGCCGTTATGCACAAGCAGAAAGGGATTCATAATGGCTGATGCTTTTATCTCTGCCAGAGTTTGACCATAACTGAAATGCTACGTGTTATGCCTCTCTAAATGCACTGTGTTATCTGCCTCTCCTCTCTTTATCCAGTCCACCTGACTCTGCCTGCTCCCTCCAGGCGCTCTCGGCTTTGCGAGGAACAAAATATGTAAAAATTGGAGACCCACTTTTACGGCTCGGGTTTTTTGACATTTTGCACTCGGCCTAACAAGCTCTTTTCACTATCGAAATGACTTTACTATGCATGTCGGACCTCATATTTATCCAGCAAGACTTTGCAGACAATAAACTCCAGCTGCAAGTCCATCAGACTTTTCTGTGTGCTGTCATTGTGTGGCCTTTTCAGGGCAAGAAAGTCATACTGTGCCTGATTGAGACGTAGATATCTGCTGCACACTTTCCTCAAATCTCTCCGTCCCTACTCCTCCTCCTCCGCTCCCTCTCTCATTCTAATGATGCCCAACATGACCTTCTCCTCTTTCCTCCCCTTTCATTTGAGCTCAGGCCATTATGGCAGACAGTGAGTTAATGAACATCAAATGGGAGAGGAGAGCTGTATTAATCATCTGCGGGCATGCGGTGAGCTCTGTTATCACTCTGCTTCTTTCATCGCAGGCTAACCTTCCTGTTCCACCTCCTCGCCCCCTGAACATTACCTGATGCCTGCGAGTGCTCTAATGTTCTCAGCGCTCAGAGAACATTAAAGAACGTTTTGCAGCAGAGTCGGGGAAACTGTCTTGGGAAGTCTGGAAATATTGATCAATGTTACAATAAGCATCTTTACAGGAATGCGCCTGAATATAGAGCATGTTATAGGCTGGTAGATGAAGGGAGGTTATCACATAAAGGTTTCACTATGAATGCTTCTTGTGAAAAATTCAGCCATCTTAATGCACGATGTCAGTCCATCGTTTCGCCCCATTCTCATTAGGAGACATCTTCAGGGACTTTCTCAAAACTTGGCACAAACGTCCCCTCATTATAGACTGATTGGAGTTTGGTTGACAGTGACCGTACAGAAAGATGTTTCAGCTGAAAATCATATGATATTAACATTTTTGATGAAGTGATCCAAAAGTTTGAAGGTGAACTCTGGCTTATTTTCCAGGGATAACTCAGTAAGAGAAGAGGAGACTGTGACCATATTTCAAATGTTCTCGCATCCTGAAGTGGTGACATTTATCTTGGGTGCCCACCTTGATTGAAAAGATGCCGGGTTGAAAACGTCTGTGAAGCATCCACATTTTAGAGTTTGTGGTTTCTTCGCAGCAACATCCACAGATTGTGCACTGTCTCCTCCACATGCTGATTGTTACAAATTGACAGTCAACCAGAATATAAGCAGTTTCCTATTTAAATCCGTCCGTGATTTAAAGGTGGGGTAGGTAAGTTTGAGAAACCGGCTCGAGATCGCTAGAATTTGAAAATACACAACCGGAGAAAATCTGCCACTTCCTTACAGAGCCCCTCCTCCAACACACACGAACGCGCACATGACCAATGAGGGCACGAGATAAGTCTGTGCACAGATGGAAGGCTGACAGGCAGGTAGGCCATCCAATCATTTTACCCGGGCCGGCTAAAATGATTGGTCGTACTTTTTACAGTACTACAGCTTCCACAGAAGACATTTTTTTATGGATTTTTTGTCAAAGCACTTAAGATATTCATTGCTATCGGGATGTTAAGAGCATTCCATGGAATATAACAAAAAGTGTATCTCGAGCCGGTTTCTCAAACGTACCTACCCCACCTTTAATGCAAAATTAAACAGTATCTGTTTGGTACCACTTATACTTGGACAGTTCTAATGCAGCTTTGGGCATTCAATATTTTGGAAATGTCATTTATTGATATTTTTTACATTACACCCGTATTACACAATACACCCGTATTACAGCGTTATACGTTCCGTATTACACACATATTGGTAAACCAATGTTACAAAATGTTTCACCAATAAAACCTTTTTATACCCATGTTATTAGAACTATGTTACACCCATGTGACAGCAATATTACACCCATCTAACACTGTTATTACACTGTTATTACACTGTTATTACACTTTAATACACCTCTTTCACACCCATGTTACATTGTTATTACTCCTACATTACACCCCAATTACACTGTTATTGAACTCATTTTACACATGGACACAGCCTGTCAAATAACTGTATCCCCCAGGATTCAGAAACCATTTGTGATCCGCTCTATCGAAATCAGTCGGAAGTCGCAACAGCTCATTTAAAAAATAAACGGGTTCGGGTGTTTTGTTTGATTTTAAATAAACAAAGTCTTGGCTTTCAGAATATGAAACTTTTATTTCCAAAATCACACGATAAATACATTTTTGAAGCTTGTAAAGGGAAGATGACAGCTCTCACTCGCCACTCTGCTCTTCCGGAGCGCCGCCCCCCCTCCCTCTCGCTGACATTATGAATGTAAGGCGTATAGTAATCATAGATAACACGGCAGGGTCCGTTACAGTTTGTTTTCATCTGATTTCAAATAAACAAAGTCTTGGCTTTCAGAATATTAAACTTGTTTCGGCAAATTCAGATGATAAATACAACTTTGGAGCTTGTCACGGCATAATTACAAGCGGAGAACGGAGTAACTTAACGTCACAGCAAGCATAACAACAGCCGGTGTTTCTCCTGAGTGTTTTGCCCGGGAAACAAACACAATACACACACAAACGCAAAAATACACACACACACACACACACACACACACACACACACACACACTCGCGAGCTTCCCCCAGACCAGTAATCCAAACGAAAATATTTTCCCTCCGGACTATTTTGATCATTTGCTCCGCTAATAATCAGTCAGATCGATGGATTCCAGAGAAGAGGAAACTTTAAAGGCCTTTTTCTCAAAATGATGACTGGGTGACAGTCATTATATAATGTGACATATTTAGCTTAATATTTGGAGTACAACAACAATCCTGATATCATTAGAAAGCTAGGAATCTCCTCTTTCCAACAGTGTATACAACTCAAAATGTGTCTTCGGGTCAATGCGACTGATTTCGATGGAGCAGGTCACATTTAAGGGTTAAACCAACAAGGACGCTATATCAATCTCAGTGTTAGTAGTATATTTGACATTGCTAACATTGAGTTGTTCTCACTTCTCATTGTATTGTTTAATATCCACGTGTATTACATCACCCTGTACCTCCCTGCAGTCTGCACTCGTTGAGAACTCTGACCTTTGGAGGACGGACAGGAAATGATTTTTCAGTTGACCTAAATCTGGAGCGTGATCACAGCATGATGTGAGATTAAGCCGAGGTTTAGCTTGCTGGTTGAGATGTGAGTTCTTTTTTATTCCACACTTGTAGCTGAGGGTAGATCAGACTAATAATCGATAGCCAAGGATGTTACCTGTCTGGGGGGGTGCTCTCCTTTCGCAACACCAAGGACCTTTAGAGAGAATGTAATACTCGCTCCTCAGTGTGTCTGCATGTGTGTGTGGGAGAATGAAACCTGTGTGTGTGTGTGGGAGAATGAAACCTGTGTGTGTGTGTGGGAGAATGAAACCTGTGTGTGTGTGTCTGAATGTAGCCGCCAGCTCTCCATCTCCAGGCGGGGGTGAAGGACGGGGTCGGGTGAGGGGCCTCGGGTGGACGTGATCCCGCTGCTAATGACTCCTGCAGTCTGAGATCTGCAGTCTGCCCTTGGCCAGCCTACACCCCGACATCCCATAACTCCACTTCTCTGGCACAATGACACTCTGTTAGTCTGTTGTTCCAACTGTTTCTGTCTCTTTCTACATCTGGCTTATCTTCAACCCACTTTGTGACTTGGAGGATGAAGGATTATGGGAAATGTAGTATCCTGTGTTTATTGAGCTTAACGTACACAAAAAGGACTACAAGTCAGGATAATTCAGCTTGTGGTGCTCCAATTTTCAGCATACTTTTTTTTACTCTTGCCAGTCCACAAATTGTCTGAAAGTGCAAGGGTGAACAAATTAACAAGAATGAATTGGCCTTTTTATTGATTATTTATTCAACTTTTTCCAAGGTTTAAGGACACACTTTGACTCAAACTTGACCATCTACAGTTTTATAAAAGAGAAATGAGGGTGATGAAGGTCATTATGAGAGCTCCAAAACAGACAGACCTTTTACTGAGTTTATGTCATCAAGAGTGAAACAATATTTGACCCTCTTAATTGCTGAAGTCATTAAATCAATAGTGAAGTTTGTTTCACCTTTAGTACCATTGTTATGCGAATAAAGTTAATAATTGATTTATACTTGGTAATCGTTACTGTTATACCGCTCAGTTCTAATAACTGCCTCTCTTACAGTATCAGGCCGGTCTGCATTTGCTTTGTCTCAGAAAATGTCACTAACCCTTCTTCAGCAGGGATGTTTGAGGACAGGTGGGCTTTTACGCAGTAGCTGATTTGTATTGTGAGTGTGAAACATGCATATGCACTCAATCTTGCCATGTATTCGGTAATAACACAAAGGTGATAATGGCACTGTCATTGTGTTCAGAGAGTTGGCTGGGCAGCAGCTGATCAGGACAGTGAGACCAGACGTTAGTGCACACCATGCAGAGAACTGGCACATCCAACCAATAAACACAACTTCAGATGACAGGTGAAGCATGTCTTCAGTCTGAGGCTGCGTACTGCCTGCTGAGATCAGACACAATCTGGATTGTAGCGCTGTCATCTCCTCCTGTGGAAACACTCAGAGAAGTGAATATTAAAGTGCAGACATGTGTCACTAATGACAAACAGGAAGCTGTTCACTGATGTTGTTCCTCCTAACATCAGACCTCCAATCTTCTGCAACAAAACGCAGCTGATGTATCTTCCATTGTCACTGTCAGATATGTCCCACCCTCACTTCTGTCTTCTGCATGTCTGGAGCAGCGATACAAAGTAGATAACTAGTCCTTTGAGATGTATAAACAGCTAGAAGAAGCAGGAATGAAATATCTCCTTAGTTCAGCAGCTCATAGAGTCCTGTTGTGAACCTGGAAGAGTTCCCCAAAGTTTGACGATAGAAATAGTAGGGTCTCCAGTACATAGAAACTGCCGGATGCTAACTTGCATATATTGGGCAACTTGCACAATTAGCATACGTTGCGTTAATTAGCATTAATGAGCAGTATAGCCTATGTCGGCAATTGTTAGAAATAGGCATGGCAGATTTGGACAGTCATGGAGTGGTTTTGGATGTTATTGAGGATGCTGAGTCTATTTCTGACATTTTCAGGATAAAAAAATACAGATTTAACTAGAGAAGAGCAATTTTTATACTCTCGGTGGACTAATTCAGATGCATTTTGGGTGGATTTCGAAGATTTAGGGGACACATTTGGATTGGACAGTTTGCTTATTTATTTGCAAAAGAATTGTCCACAGTAAAGACAATCCTTTTCATCTTGTGCTTTTTATATGGAACGGTCGCAACACTACTCATGATATCAAAATCCGCCCACAGAGAGTACAGATATCGAGACTTTCTGCTTTCAACTGCCATTTATTAACCTGAAAATAATCAGAAATGGATTCAGCATCCTCAACAAAACGTTGGGGTCCTCAACATGTCTGGTTCACATTGCTGGTAACTAGACTATCAGGGTAAAACGCATATGTATTATGGGCAGGATCCCAGAAGGGAGCCCCCCCCCCCACACTGTTGTGCTTTCTGTGCTGTACTTCCTGCTCTCTGTGCAGTATACAGTGAAGTGTCAGCAGTTATATACAGCCCCTCTCTATAGAGGAGGGTTTGGAGATCACAGGGATGTTCCTGCCCCTTGATGTTTGCTTAGTTCTGCCCCCCCCCCCCCATACTGAAGTCAGCTCTGCTGCAGCCTCACACTTCAGCAGTTTACATCACTTAGCTCTGAAAGGCCATAGGTTGCAGTTCTGTTGTAAAGGCCACACTTTTACATACAAACAAAGGCAATAGATCCTCACTGGTAATAACTATGATGTAATACATACAGTACAAGTATAACAGCACAACACAGGCTGTGCAATGTTGTGCAATAAACCTGCATTGTGCAAAACAGACACTTCTTTGCAATTGTACTGTGCAATTATAACTTTTAGGTGACATCTTTTTTTTTTATAAATGTCCCAACATTTTCTATAAATGTCTCAACACCGTAATGTTATACTTATTTTGTATATATTTTTTTATTGGTGCTACACATTTTTAGACGTGTACCTATTTGTCTTTGTTTCTTATAGTATATAACAGAAGCTCTGTTACGGCCCGTCCACACAGCAGCGTTAAAAAATCTTGGAACGCTTCTGCCCATTCACTTTGAATGGGGTGACGTCACTTTGCCTCACTTTTCACCGAACTGCATTGTGGGCAGCAGAGCGGAGATTTTCAGGATTTTCAGGATTCAAAGTTGAGCAATGTTCAACTTTTGAAGCTGAGGTGGAAGCGTCAGCCAATCAAATCCCGTGTATGCTGGGAGAGACATACCGCAGGTCATTTCCTCATATTCCAAAAAATGGAGGAGAAATGAGCGGTAGGGAATCACCCGGTGCTTTATGACCAGTCCCTATTTACCTACCGGGATATAAGGAGGAGCCAGGCATGGAGGGAGGTGGCAGAGACAGTGGTATGTTTTCGCCTGTTTGGGGAGTTTATATCCAGTTTACTTCGGGCTTTTTTGCTTCGTATGTCGGGGGCGGGAGATTCATGTGATTGGTTGTTGGTCGCGTTGCTCGCAAAAAATCCCCAAGCTTCAGATACGCCCACCTCCAAGATTTTTTTAACGCTGCTGTGTGGACGGGCCGTAATAGTAACAACAATAATAATAATAATACAAAATAAAATAATGATAATATTTATTTATATAGCACCTTTCATGCAAGATGCAGCCTCACAAAGCAAGATAAGATACATAAACCCAATGACAAAAGGATAAATAGTAAGAAACATAATACATTTTTTGAATAAAAAGGCAGAAAGAGTTAGATCACAAAACCTTCAAACGATAAAACATGAACAGTGATACCGCTAGAATTACCCCAAATTAAAATGAAAAAGATGGGTCTTTAATTTATTTAAAAACATGTCTATTGAGTTATAGGGTATAATATATACTGTATATAACTGGGTTATATTGTTGTGATGATCACATGATCTCTGGTTTGACTATTGAGATTTGATTGGCTGAATATCCGCAGCATGCCGCTCTGCACAGTATGAACTATCTGCAACCATCCCAGAATAACACAGCCTGGAAGTGAAAGGGGAAAGCCATATGTGCTATTCCTGGGCTGAGCATCAACCCACGCTCTTTATTGAACTATGTTTAGCTATAGAACATATGTGCTCTCCGACACATTAGGCAGGATTTAAATGAAGCTGCTGCTAGAAAGAGAAAAGAAAAGAAGAAAGGCAGCACTCTGTTTCCGCTGTAAAGTATCCAGATACATCTGTTCATCCGTGATTATCAGTACCTCCAGGAACTGAGGGATTAGAGTTAACACGCGTCATCCCAGGTAGCTAATGTGCGATATGGAGAACACACGTGGAGAAATCTGCAACTCACTACGCTAATTCACTGACTCTGCATGTTCTCAGAAGGCGTTTGATGCAAGGGAGACGTTTGCAATGCCAACTTTGTTTTTTCAATAAATGTGTGCACGCTTAAAGTGAATATCCTCCCAAAAACCTCTTTAGTTTAATCAGTGAAAGACAGGAAAGTAGAGCAGGATGGTTCCAGTCGTTGATTATGATTGGCTAAGCTGCGTTGGATCAATAAATCATTGAATTGTTTAGTGCTGAGTGTTAAATATCACACTCTACTGGACTCTATGGGTACTACTCTCTATCATGCTATGCGTGCATTCACCTACTGATTTGCATACATGTAGCCGGCCAATGGGGGCGAGCCTACCTGAATGTGCGCGCAGGCCCACAGTATATAAGGCGGCTACGCCTCCCGACCGTCATCCTTTTTCTCTTCAGCGAGCAGCAACAACTGAAGCTAAACGTGAGAAGATCGATAGAAGAAAGTGAAAGAATATGGACATCGGCCTTTCCCTACATGCCCGGGCTTAATTGCGGGCGCTGATCCCCACCGCTTGTGCTTCGAGGAGCGCACGACAGGCACTGCAGGACGGAGAATGTTTGCTTGCCCTCCACCGCGTGGTCAGGCCCCAAACATTCTCCGTCCTGCAGTGCCTGTCGTGCGCTCCCGTGGCTCAGACGCCAACATCGCCTGGAACACTTCCAGGCGCATTATGTCTCGCCGGACGAGGCGCAGGACCAGGAGGAGCTCGAGGTGGTCGAAATGGTCCCTCTGGTTGGGGGTCCTTGAGATTCTCACCCGTCTGGTTTAGTGTTTGCTCTGTTTCCAGAGCTCAGCAATATTTAAGTGAATATGATGTGATTAGAGAATAGAATTGAAGAATAAACTTCACGCATTGGAAACACATGTTGGCTTCCATTGTAGCCGGAGCAGAAACGAGGCCATGGTGCTACAGGACGAGAGAGAGATCAGTTATGTCACTGAGCTGGTCAGGTGTGAACACATCGGAACACATTCAGGCTTACACATTAGCGCTCAGCCACACAACATCTAAAAGGAAAACCTGGCCACTCTGTTCTCTCAATACCACTTAGTGTGAACATCACACACACAGGCATGTATAATAGGAAGGAAAAGAGCATGACATAAGCAGGCCGTGATCACATTCAGCCGGATCATCAGCAGCGAGGCAGGTTGATACCAAATGCTGTCTGTCCATACTGTACAGCCCTGTGGCTCCCTGTCAGCTGGGAAGCATTCTGCTCCATCCCTAATTACATCAGACTGCAGGCCTGAGTGTGTGTGTGTGTGTGTGTGTGTGTGTGTGTGTGTGTGTGTGTGTGTGTGTGTGTGTGTGTGTGTGTGTGTGTGTGTGTGTGTGTGTGTGTGTGTGTGTGTGTGTGTGTGTGTGTGTGTGTGTGTGTGTGAGAGATAGAGAGAGAGAACATATCTGGAACTTCCAGATGAGGTGAGTAGGCATGTGTAGCATGGCTGTGACTAACACCTGGTGTAACACAGGATGTGCTACTGTACGGTCCTTATTTTATTATTTATTCCTGAACCATTCCTCTTGTCTGGTGCCACTATGGATGTGTATTGCATGTATAAATAGATCCCATCTGGAGTAGATCGCTCTAGGCTGGTAATAGTCCATGGTGTATCTTTCTTTAGCCTGTGATCACACTTTGAGGTTCTGCATTCTCAGTGATCCAGCCAGAGGGCGATTTGATGGGGGGACTTGTTGGGCTAATTGGACTTGGTGCAATGAAGTGTGTTCCATGCAACACACATTGTTTGTAACTTGTCATCAGTATGGTCTTAAGATAGTACTGACCAACTTTGAAGTTGCTTGGAATTTGGAGGATTTCTTACAACACCAGATAAAAAAACGGATTTCCTCCAGTTGACATTTTTGTGTTTCTCTGTGTCTTTAAAGCAGCACCTGTTAAACAACGTGTTTACCACTCTCTCACACACACACACACACACACACACACACACACACACACACACACACACACACACACACACACACACACACACACACACACGCACACACACACGCACACACGCACGCACACACGCACGCACGCACACACACACGCACTTATTTCTATCTCCGGTAAAAAAAAATGGCATGGCCAGGCAGGCTATTTTGAGAAAGAAAACACACAGAGACATCCCTTAGAGGCGCTGGACGCTCAGTTGTTGGGATCCGATGCTCGTCTATTTGCAGTTTTATGTTGTTGCCTTTCTGTTTGCTGTTTTCTGCCATACCTCTGATCTAAATAACTTCACACTGCACTCCCCCGGGTCCTCAGCAACACACACACCAAGCGTGAAGATCGAAGAGTTGGAGTGATAATTGGAATTCAGACACAAACACACACTCACTCACTCACTCACTCACTCACTCACTCACTCACTCACACACACACACACACACTCACACACACACACACACACACACACACACACACACCAAACACACACTCACTCACTCACTCACTCACTTCACTCACACCACACACACACACACACACACACACACACACACAAACACACACTCACTCACTCACTCACTCACTCACACAGCACACACACACACACACACACACACACACACACACACCACACACACACACACCACACACACACACACACACACACACTCACACACACACACACACACACACACACACACACACACACACACACACACACACACACTCAGAGAGGTTTTGTCATTATAGCATGATGATAAACCTGCTCTGATGAAATTCAGTTACCACTCTGTCGTACACACACACGTGCGTTTTTATACGGGTACAGGTTTTATCACAGTACACACTTTTTACATCAGTGAGCAGTTGGGGGTTAGGTGCCTTGCTCAAGGGCACTTCGGCATTAACCAGACAGCAGAGTATATTAAGTTCATTATTTCAAAAGGAACAGACCTTTAACCTTAAAAGTTTTGCATTTTGGAAAATGAAGTATAGTCTATTGTTGGTTTGATTTGACTATCCTTTTTTGAAGGTGTCTCTCACAGGCTCCTCAGCATTATGGGATAGCAATTCTACACAGCTGAGTGGTCATTTAACCTTCCTGCTTTTACCGGATTCCAAAGATTTACAATGACTAGTTTCCTGGCCCTTGTGAGAAAACTCACACAGGATGTTACATGAAAACTCACATTTTTGATCACTTTTCATCAGTATGGTTTTAAGGTATATGTAAAGTGGATCAAAGTGCAACACCTTCAGATTTAAAATGCCCAACTTCCTGTTGGACTTCCTCCAGTAGACCTCTCTGTGTTTCTCACAAGTCATTTATACCTATCATATTTCATAGCTGTAGAGAGCGAGGGGGGCTTTCTTCAGATAGGGTAGCCCCGCTGTGCATTTGGCCCTTGTGTTTGTCAGTGGTAGAAGACTTGCATAGCAAACTGGAATCAATGTAGTGTTAATAATTAAAATAATAATAACAAAATGATACAGCCTAAACATCAGTGAAACCTCCCTCCTGATGCCCTGCTGTTGCTGCAGACTTCCTGCACATCCACCAGCAGACTGCAGACTTGTTTTGAGGCAGATTGAGCTCATTTAGCATGTAAACAACATATGCTCTGTCAGGCCGAGGCGTCATACAGACTCTGCAGGCGTTGGTCAGCGTTAATGTAGTCTTTAAGGCATGATGTTAACCCCCCCCCCCTCCCCTCCTGTGCTCTGCAGCGTGCAGCACTAATGAGAGAGACGCAGGGTGAGGCGCAGCAGGGGGGGGGGGGGTGAAGGTGACCTTTACCAGCACCCCCCCATCTCACTCTCTCTCACTCCGCCTGTTTGGTTCGGTCTTTCTCTTTCTGTAACCTGCCCCCACAGGCTGTGCTCCTGGGGGGGGGGGGGGGGGGGGCTGTACAGGTTGGGAGTTAAGATTAGGGTGGGGAGGGGTGTAGGGAGACGGTGATCCAAAGGTCATAGACATCTCCACAGGAGAGTTATAACAAGGAGCATTAGTCAGTGGTGGAAAGTAATAATAATATAATAATAATACATTTGATTTATATAGCACACTTTAAAAACAACGTCATCTCAAGGTGCTTCACAAAGCTATAAGGAGAAAATTATAAAATAAATAAAATAAAAAGATATCTAAAGGAGCATATTGAATAAAATATGGTAATATAAAAAATAAAAATAAAAGGTTAAGAGCATAAAAGGTTTAAAATAAAATAAAAAAATAAAATAAAGGACAGTCAGTAAAATGCGGTGTGGAACAGGTGGGTCTTGAGGCATTTCCTAAAAACTGAGAGTGATGCTGAGGTCCGTATGTTCTCTGGAAGCTGATTCCACAGACGTGGACCCAGGGAGGAGAAAGCACGGTTTCCCATGGTGACCAGTTTGGTCCGCGGAACAGCCAGGAGATTGGAGCTGTCTGACCTGAGTGTGCGTGAGGTATGTGAATGTTTTCTGGTTAGCAGTTCCTGTAGGTAGGTGGGGTCAGTGTGGTTGATGGCATTGAAGACCATTATGAGGACTTTGTAGTTGATCCGGTGCGTTACAGGGAGCCAGTGGAGTGAGTGAAGGATGGGGGTGATGTGCTCTGATTTGCGTGTTTTTGTGAGTATCCGGGCGGCACACTTTTGTACATATTGTAGTCTCTGAGTGGTTTTTGTTGGAAGGCCTGCAAGCAGAGAATTGCAGTAATCACTGCGGGAGGTGATGAAGGCATGGACCAGTTTTTCTGCATCCGGTTTGGTGAGGGAGTGTCGCATTTTGGAGATGTTCCTCAGGTGGTAGTATGAGGCTTGGCAGACCGTCTTAGGCCCCAGCCACACAAGGACGATAATGGGAAAAGTACATTTACTGAAGTAGTGTACACAAAACTGAACCGTATACTTTAATGAAATATTTCAGCATATTTCACATAACTGTATTAGGTTAGTTGAAAGCAAATATATAAATAAAAAAATTAATTTAACTTAATATTATTACTATCACCTAACCTAATACAGTTATGTGAAATATGTTGACATAACACATGTAAGTCAACGTTTCAGTTTTTAAATGTACTTAAGTACTTTATTGATATTTTTACTTTACTTGAATATTTACGTTTGATGCTCCTTGCCACTACAATTAAGAGGCAAATATTTAACTTTTACTCCACTATATTTATTTTAACACACAGTTACTTGTTACTTTTTTCATAAAAACAAAAATAATATTGTGATATATATGGTATAATGTAGTACTGCTCCACATTGATAAACTACAATTCTAAATTGCCCTCTCTCCTGTATAAAAACAGGATAATATAATAACCATAATAATATGATACTGTGAAAAGATCCATTTTGCATAATGGGTTAATCTGAAGTACATCTAGTATTTGAATACTTCTGTACTTCTTATTTTTGTACTTTAAAGGTGGGGTAGGTAAGTTTGAGAAACCGGCTTCAGTGCGCTAGAATTTGAAAATACACAGCCGGAAAAAATCTGCCACTTCCTTACAGAGCCCCTCCTCCAACACACACGAGCGCGCACATGACCAATGAGGGCACGAGATAAGTTTGTGCACAGATGGAAGGCTGACAGGCAGGTAGGCCATCCAGTTATTTTAGCCGGTCCGGCTAAAATGATTGGTCGTGCTTTTTACAGTACTACGGCTTCCACAGATGATATTTATTAATGGATTTTTTGTCAAAGCACTTCAGATATTCATTGCTATCGGGATGTTAAGAGCATTCCATGGAATATAACAAAAAGTGTATCTCGAGTCGGTTTCTCAAACTTACCTACCCCACCTTTAAGTATATTTTGATGCCAATTCATTTGTACTTTACTTAAGTAACTTTTTGAAATGAGGACATTAACTTGTAATGGAGTTTTAAGACAAAAGTAATTGTGCTTTTACTAAGTAAAGGCTCTGAGTACTTCTTACCACTGCATTTAGTGCATATTATCAACTGCTCAGAGGTTTGGATTGAGCTCCAGTGAGTGCAATCTCAGAAAGAGGCACACAAACCCCATGGCATCGGATCGATCCGGCTGTGTTGAACATTTTGGAAAGATGTTCTGGGCACATTATCACAAATGGTTTCCCTCACAGTACCAGGAAAGCCCATCCTCTGTATTCTAGATGTTTCCCTGTGATTCCAAGACTCAAAAACAACTCTTCTCCAAGCTAAACACATAATATCTGTTTTTGGAAAAACCCAGAAAACCCTTCAATCAATCCCTGGTTTACAAACCTCTCTCATTGTCCGGCCTTAGAAACATTAACCTATGCTATAGAGGGAAAGCCTGATGCCTTCTATTATTATAAAATATGGGGAAATTCTTACATCTTTTGGAAAGGAAACACCTTATCATTTAATATGCAACCTCTGGTACCAGCTTTGTGACCTAACATGTCTAATACATACATTTTAATCATTTATGTTGTTTTGAGTTCTCTCTTTTGAATTATTGATCACTGTCAACATTTGTTAATATATATTTTTGTATGTCATTAATTTAAGTATAATTTGTTTTAACCTTTGTCTTGAAAGCTGTTTCTGTCCATTATGTTCGTGGATTTAACTCAGTCCAAAACACTCAAACAAAATCATCCAATATTGTTTTTACTGCATCATAACTAACTTATGATGCATTCATAACCAACAATCCTGTTGTCATTTTATTTTGTGGCACCAAAACACATTACACCACATATTTTGAAGTCAAAATGTGGGATTCAATTCACTCATCATATTCCCTATAGTGAAGACAGTGGATAATGATGTTATCTGACTGTAGTATATAGACTCATTATAGAATAAACTTCCTACAAAATAAAAGAGTGTGTCTCAGCCAGAACGTAGTGTCCCATTAGTAAACACATTTCCCTGATTTCCCCCCACCTCTCCTCCTGTTAACCCCTCTCTGCTGACCTTGCTGCTAACAAGCTCCCTCACAGGCCTGATGACAGTGCTGACCTGAGGTCTGCAGACGGCAGATAGAGCGGAGCCGCAGATACTCCAGCTAGTCCCAGCACTTCACTTTTTAATTACTTCAACTGCACACGGCAACAGAGCATTGTTGAGTACAGACTCACAGACTCACACCTCTTTCAAGGTTGAAGACTCAGTTTCTTTTTGGATCAGAATTCCTGTCAGGGAGGAGAAGCTTCTTGAGATTCCCTCAGAATATCCACCACTGCAGCTCACCTCTGAAATCAGAAGGTTTCATTGTGAGGCCGAGACAGGTGTGTTGTGGGTTTTACAGATCAACCCCCCCGGAGAGTTACATATCTCACCACACTAGAATAATGTATTGAAATCAAGGATGAACTTTTTGACCAACACTTGTTATTTTCAGTAAAAGGTTGATGGTTTATGGAGCTGCTTCTAAGTCACGGAAAACATTCAACCCCTTTTAATGAATACTTGGCCTTTTCTAGTCACTCTATCGCTAAAGCCTTCGCGATGTGTGCAACATGTTCCACTTTTCATTGTCACACTTTGGAGTAAAACCTTAAAAGTGCAGCGTGCTTCAGGAGCCCGGGAGAAATGTCACTGCAGATTAAAAGATTGATGACTGTAGTCAGGGGGAAATGAGCACAACATAAGACTCCATTTGACTTTGGCACCGGGCCTGGACAATTATAACTACAGTCTGTCTGATATGTGCAGGGTGTGCTGCGTAAAGGAAGCAAGGAGGGAACACCTCACCCCTCTCTGAGTGATAATATAACCCTCCTGAGGTCTGGATGAATAATCTAGGGAGCAATCCAATTGGAGTTTAGGGTTTAATCCTCAGTTTGACCAGAGGCTACATTATGTCTTGGTAAGCCCTCCATCCAACGTGGCTCTTTGAGGGTGTGAGTAAACAAGGTCACTTTCCCCAAACAGGTCAAATAGCACAAATCCTCTTTCCTCCAGCTTTGAACACTTTCCATCATTTCAATACCATCTAAAACTCTCTGTGTTCTCCCATCCTCAAATCAATGCCCAGAGAATTAAAAACAAATCTGATCGAAAGCCTTTCGTTTTTATACGTCGATGAAATGACCCAGGACTCTCTCTGACTTTTCTTTCATCCCTCCTCTAGAGGTGGGAGAAGTACTCTTGTACTTAAATATCAACTATTATGTCCCCTCTGTGTTAAGAGATTCTGAACGTTTCAGGAAAAAAGATTCTCTCTCCTGATCCATTTATATAAAAACCTGTCCACTTTGTGATGTCATATGGCTTTTTTGGCTTGTGTAACCATTAGCCAATCACCAACCAAGGTAACCCCCCTACCTTATCACCTGAATCTCCTCCTAGAGCACCATTAGGCGCTTTCACACCGCAATACTTTTCCCACAAAGGTTCATCAGAACTTAGTTCATGAGAACTCTTTAGTTCTCATGAACTAAGTACAGATCGCGTTCATAAGTTCCTGGGGAAGGATTAGGCAAATGAAGCCGCTGACGTCACTTCTTCTTCTTCTGCTTTGGGTTTACTGGCAGGCCGCAAACAACTTCACGGTGTATTCTGCCACCCAAAGTCCCCGGCCGGAAGTCCCCAGAGTTGGGGACTGGCTTCAGTAGAAGCTGCTGGGACTCCCAGCTGCTTCTACTGAAGCCTTCCGAGTAAATAGCCAGAACGCCGACACCTCCTCATCTCCACCGCTCCCATGTTTTCTTTTGTGTTGCCATAAGTTAGTCTTTCTGTGTTTGTGCGCTGGGCGAATGCTAATGCTAATAATGCTAATGCCAGGATAATAAAAAAAAATTGGGAGTTTTACGGGGCGTGGTTTGCATTCCGCCAAACCAATCAGACATAGGAACCTTTTTCTCCCACGAAAGTCCCTGCTCTCTAGCAGGGACGGAAAACTGACGGAAAAGGGGGTAAAAAGGTTCTCATGAACTCATTTTAGTTCCGGCTCTTTTTGGTGTGAACGTGACATTTCGGAACTATATCCGAACTAAAGTGGGAAAAGTACTGCGGTGTGAAAGCGCCTAATGTGTTATTTTTAACCAAATATCTCTCAGAGGGGCGTGGGGAGTGGCTCCTTATTTTCATCTAAAGTAACAGACAGAGAATCAGCACTTTTGGAACAGGGCTGAAACAGAGGGGATTATGGGATGCTACAATGATCTGTTTGGTGTTTGGAGCCAAACACACAGTATAATAGGGGACCTTTAAGTATAAGTACCTGAGTGAAGGAATACTCTGTTCTGCATTTAAAATGTTATTCAAGTAAAAGTACAAAAGTATTGGTATCAAAATATAGTGAAAGTACCAAAAGTAAAAGTAGTCATTGTGCAGATTGGTCCATTTCAGAATAATATATATGATATGTTTTATAATGATTGATCATGAAAGTGTTCTCAAAGCTGGTAAAGGTGCAGCTAGTTTGAATGACTTTGTATACTGCAGGGTAGCTTGTGGATTTACTCCAGGTGGAACTAAAGTCTGATTTAACACTTGATTATATTTCACATCATTCATCCACATCTGTAAAGTAACTAAAGGTATTAAATACATGTAGTGGAGTCAAAGTACACCATTACCTCTGTAGTGGAGTACACAGTAGTATAACATGGAAATACTCAGGCAAAGTGCAAATACCTTCAAATGGTACAGTGCTTGAGTAAATGTACTTGGTTACTTCCCACTCTCCTCTATCCTGTTAATTGCTTCCCTCCACCTGCCTGCTCTTGATTTGCACCTGTCTTATTGTGTGATGTGATTAAAATGTAAAGCTGTGTGGTGGATGGGGCTCCCGTACGCTCCGCTCCTCCATCATTCCTTATTGCTCTGGGTTGGGCTGTTTGCAGGCGGCTCTCGGGGAGCATGCGGGGAAGATTGAACGGTTCTGTGGTTTAGCGTGCTATTTCCTCTAATGCACGGCGGGCATGAGGGCTATCGGGGAGATTAATACTGGTTTGGGCTGTTTGTAACAGTGGCATTTATTCTCTCCAAAGTCCCAGCCACAGGAGACACTGCTTCATTCCAGCCTGTGCCAGAGCTGTTTACCCATCAGTTATCTGCCGCCTCCCTCCCCACCTTATTCCATCCTCTCCTCTTTTCCTTGCCTCATTCTGGCTCTTTATAATAATACATTTTATTTATCGAGTGCTTTTTATGGTACTATCCAATTAAAATATATAAAACACAACAATAATTACTGATAAAAACAGTTCTGGAGAGGTGATTTTGAATTTGAGATTTGACTGAAGACAGATTAGTGCAGACATGGATGTGCTTGGGGAGGGAGTTCCAGAGGGAGGGGGCAGCGTTGGAAAAGGTTCTGTCCCCCCAGGTCCGGTTCTTGGTCCTGTGAGGTGGAGCAAGGAGGTCTGAGGAGCTAAGGGTGGGGGGAGGAGTGTGGGTGAGGGGGTGGGTGGCAGAGTGCTGAATGTACTGGAGTTTATGGAGGAGTTTTGATGGTGTACCATAGAGGATGCTGTTGTCAATTGGTGATGAGGGTTTCAGCAGAGGAGAGGGATGGGCGGAGGCCTGCTATGTTTTTGAGGGGCAAAAATGTGGTTTAGGTGAAATGGTTGATATGGTTTCAAATTAGAGGTGGCTGTCGAAGACGACTCCAAGGTCACGGATGTGAGACAGAGTGGATTGGCAATTGTGAGGGAGAAGTAATTGTTTTTTTTGGTGAGGGATTTGGGACTGATGATGAACATGTGTGATCACAGTTCAGTTTGAGGAAGTTGTTTTGCATCCAGGATTTAATTTCAACGAGGCAGTTTGTGAGAGTTGAGAGTGCTGCAGTAGTGATGGATATTGTGGAGACGTAGAGTTGGACATTGTGGGCGTAGCAGAAGAGGAGGCCATGGCGGCGTATGATGTTACTGAGGGGGAGGAGGTAGAGGATGAAGAGTAGAGGACCAAGCACCAAACCCTGGGGGACGCCTTGGGACAGGGGAGCAGGGGAGGAGGTGCAGTTGCTGATATTGATGAACTGTTTGAGGTATGATTATAGCCAGGAGAGAGCAGTGCTGGCATGTTTAGGGAGGTCTTCTTCTCCATATGTCCAAGTTTAGGATCCAGACGTGATAGAAGATGGCTGGATAACAGGAAGAAGAATCTCTAACAGTCTTCATAGGTCTTCGCCTGCAGGACCCCATACAGCCTGATCTCTGTGAGAATGCTTGAAAATAAGTGCAGGAAATTCAATAACTGATGCTGGCAAGTCATCCTCTGCGGGTCTAGCAGGCACTAAATACACAGCAGTCAACTGAAAATGTTTAGAATTTAGAATGATAGGGTAACTGAGAAGTTGAGCACAGTCTGTCAGCTGCTTGAGTTATGAGAGGTGGAATAAACCTCTACAAAAAGTGCCTCCCCTGCCTCCATCATCCACACACTGCGCTAAGATGACAGCCTCCTCTGAATTAGTAAACAGCACAGAAAAGGCCCCGCTGAGTTTTAATTTAGACGGCTGAGCTAAATAAATGTGTGTGTAGAGGTGTCAGCCACATCACAGCGCGCCGGTGAGGCCCGAAGCTGTGGAATCAGTTCCGCACACAAACCCCCCGACTCCATATCGCTTCGTTCATTTTCATTTCTCACCCCCTTCCAACACCTATTTCTTTCTGCAGCGCAAGCATCCTGCAAATTGTATTTCCCCTGAAAATAAATTTGGGGGAAGTTCAAGGGTACCATATATATTTTGTTCCCCCTATGGTTTCAATCTGTGGTCATATTTTCCTGGGTGCTGACACTAGAGGTACTTCAGGCGTCAGTAGAGGAGGCATTAAATCCCTCGCTGTTTTCTCATCAATCAAGTGTTTGGACCCTGCCAAAGAGCCACATATGAACAGATTTCACAGGAAACCTTACTCAATATTGCCCTGCACCCAAAGAGGTGCACTCACATTCAGTCTGTAACTTTGAAAATCATAACTCTACAATTGGGGAAAGCTCAACTCCAAGGAAAGAAATCCATCCAAGAAATACAAAATTGAGCACTTTATATTTAGTGTCATAGGTGACAGCCAAAGACGTCTCTATATGTCACACGCTGAAATATCTGAAACGTTGACTTTCACTTATTATTGCTTTCAACTAATCTAATACAGTTACGTGAAATCTGTTGACATAATACATTAAATTGAAGTCAACGTTTCGTTTTTTCAGTGCAGACAGCAGACTGGACTTCCTGTTATCTTTAGTGTTCAGACAACACTTTGTTGAACATAGTGAACCTTTTATGATCAACCCTTTTGATTTATGATGGAAATATCTGACAGATATATTTGCGTTATACTGTTATTTATTAAATATTATTTTTAGAACTGTTAAGATATTTATGTGATCTAATATTTATATAACTGTGTTTTGACACGGACACTGAATGAGTAACGTCAGCTCAACCTGTTGTGGGCGAGGCTTTGAATGGACGAGACACTGGTGAGTTTTTTGTTAAGATTGTGGAAGGCCTCAACGTTTTTGAGCACATTATTCGACACAATATTTGACGCATTACTGTATCAGATTACATTATTTGGCACTTTGATAGAAGTTATTTTTGCGCACCATTAAGCGCATTATTTTTGTCACCTTATTTCTAACGATCGCCTAATCACAATATGTGATGTTTGGATTTTGGATATATTTCTTTTTTTCTGGAAAGTCAACCGGAGTTTATTGTTTAAAGGTCCCATGTCATGCTTTTCTGGTTATTACCCGTCCCCTTGTGTGTTATGAAGGTTTCTATGCATGTAAACGGTCTGCAGAGTCAAAAACCCTCAAAGTACACCCTGTAGCGAGTAAAACTCTAACACAGTCTATGCTGCCCCAGAACGCCTCGTTGGAGATTTCTCATTTTCCATTGTTTACTTCCTGGGTACTCTGACATGGGGATACCCAGAGGCCACACCCTCTGCCAGCATTTCACGAAACAAAGCTTCCCAAACCTTTCAGCGATTCATGCCGGATATGTACAGCGTAGGGCACTGAAGAACGATGCTGTTCCTACTTTGTTTGGACCAGCGGGAGATTCAGGTACACAACCTGTAAGTATTCATTGTTGTTTGTGTATTTATGATGTTTAAAACAAACAAGGTATCTACCACGACTGTTTAAATGGGTAAACGTTTTTCGGGCTACTA
>NW_022987611.1:202500-260000 GCF_902827165.1 Trematomus bernacchii | reverse complement strand
CTGGAAGCAGGCAGCTGTTTCCACACAGAAACGTCCATTAAGCCACTGTTCACTCACTGCCCATTCAGCAGCTAGAGCCTACAGACAGGATCACTTGGCACAGTCAGATCATCTGTTATCCTCCACTGTTCTTGGGGTCAACAGGTCTTCACTACAAACCAGAGCCTGGCAGAGGATCCTTCTCAGGTTCTGAGAACGTGTCTTCCAGCAGACACCGAGCAACATTAGCTCATTAGTGCTGCTTTTGTACACCTGCCACCATGACATGATGGTTCTTCAGTAGCTCTCTGCCAGCGCTGTGTGTCAGGCTTCCTGCTGCCTGAGGGTCTCCCAGCTGGATGTCACAGAGCTGCAGGTTCTATGGGGTCTGGTGGATTTACAGGGACATGAAGACACCGTGTTCGAGGCTTATCCTGGTGATGATCATATTCAGTATATGCAGTGGTGGAAAAAGTATTCAGACTCTTTACTTGAGTAAAGGTAATAATTCTAAACTGTGAAATATTCTTTCTAAAAACTTTTAAATGACTAAATGTGGTGAAGTAAAAAGTATAATATTGGCTTCCAAAAAGTAGAAGTATAAAGTATTATAAATTAAAAGTACTCGGGTAAAGCACAAGCACAATGTGTGTCCATGTTAAGTACACCTCTTGAATATACACACCACTGAGTATATGATTCCAATATTCACAACTTAAATGTTATCTCAGCTCCAATCACCCGAATCTGATCAAATCTCATAGTTATGTTTCCCTCTTGGATCGCCCACAGCTGTCTCTCTCTCTGTCCACACACACTCCGCCCTGAGCTGCTGTTTGTCTCTGTGGAGGACATGTTGCAGGATGAAGACACACAGCCTCTTTCATTTGAGAAGACTCATCCTCTTCCCCTGCCGTCAAGGTTCTTATTGTTGGCTGCATCACTTGTCTTGCACATCATGCATTCAAGCTTACATCCATCACTGATGTTATTCTACCCATGGGATATTACTGGAACTATTCACTTCTTGAGATATGGAAGTGTTATCTCCGTTGTTCTATTATTGTGCAGGTGGTCTTCGCATCTTTAAAAAGAGAGAGCATTCACTGTTCCTGTTGTCTCTATGTTGCTCATGAACAAGGTGCATTGTACAGGTTCATCCGTCTTTTACTACTTATTCTGGAATATAAAGGCTAGCCATTCTGTTGCCATGTCTACGGACAATGTGACCTGTAACGTGACATCACAGTAGCTATGACCTCATGAAGGGGGGGGGGGGGGGGGGGGGGGGGGGGGGGGTCTAAAGGTAAAGTGAGGGGCAAGTGAAATCAGGATGTTAAGTCCGTTATGGGAATCAAAACACGTGGTCGTCAAGGAGCGGGGGGGAGGAAGAGGAGGAGGAGGAGGAAGAGGAGGAGGACAACGAGGAAGAGAAAGAAGAAGAGAATGAGGAGGAGGTATTAGAGCACAAAGACAGCGACAGAATAGGAGCATGATGAAGACAGGCAGAAGGAGGACGAGGAGGAGGAAGAGGAGGAAGAGGAGGAAGAGGACGAGGAGGAGGAGAGGAGACTCAGAGAGACTGTGTCCTTCACCTCATCGTCTCCCCCCTCCTGAGACCTCCTCTCTCTCTCCTCTCTCTCCTCTCTCTCCTCTTCCTCCTCTCTCTCCTCTTCCTCCTCTCTCTCCTCTTCCTCCTCTCTCTCCTCTTCCTCCTCTCTCTCTAACTCCTCAGTGACAATGATCTTTAGTGAAAACATGTTTCTTATTCTTTTTTTAATTTTCATGATTTCAGGGTGCAGCACAAAGTGTGTGTGTGTGTGTGTGTGTGTGTGTGTGTGTGTGTGTGTGTGTGTGTGTGTGTGTGACTTAATTGAATGTATGATGTCATCAGGTTACACACAGTGCAGTAGGTTAGCTAAAAGCCATAGTATTAAGTTAAACCTAGTAGTTTGTCATCTGTTGAGATAATACATTTAATCAAAGCCAACATTTCAGTTTTTTCAGAGCAAAGTCATAATAAAAAAATCTAACACATTCCATTTTAGATTGATAAAAAAAGACATTCCTGCTGATGTTAACATTGGAACAGACCCACCTGCTAACAGTGTGCACTAAGTCATGAGAAGTGTTTCAAAAGATATTGTTATCTATGGGGTGATCCTTATTGCAGCTCAAGAGATTTGCTGGTCAATATTCAACCATCCACATTTCGATGTATGTGTTTCAAGGTGGAGCATTTCTACCTGTCCAAATATTATATTATTGAAAGCTGTAGAAACATCAGTGTGAACAACCTTGTGTGATTTCCCATTGAGCCGTGCAGTGTGTTGCTGCATGTTTCTTCAACACGTGGGCCTATTCAAAAGAGTGAGTGTGCTGCATTGAGTCACGCCTTGCTGATGTCCTCAGAACAACTGACTGTGGCTTCAAGGTTATATATTTTATGAACCTGTTCAACCCGGAGGCCCCCGGAGTTTTTTTCACAAAACTGTGTCTCAGGGCTTCTTAACATTTAAAAACCTATTCATGTGTCATACCCGATTAACGGGAAGAAACTCAGCTAACTGACGATACGAACAATTTTTACCGAAACAAAACACAAGTCTCACAAGAAGCGTCTAAATGAGCCCTGAGCGAAGACATACTAACACACTCTAGGTATAAATACCCTTATTACATATCGGATCTGCACAAACAAGATATCGATTAGCAAGCTGAGATTCCACAGATTCTAGGAGTATAAGTATCATCACTGAGCGATCAGAACTCGCGATAGGGGAAGCAAACACATACATCACAACACAGAGCTTTATGGACCAAAAACGGGACATTGTCTTACCTTAGCTGTTGTTCTGATCAAAAGTTGTGTTCAATGGCATTACAACGATAAAAACGCTGCTGAAGGTTAGTCCATAGGTTAATCCAATGTGTCTGTGTCACTTTGAAATGATTACTGATAATCCATCGTCATATTTATGGCAAAAACTGAGTTTTCATATAAAGCTATTATGATAGCTACGAGAGTGCTACAGCTTCCGGTTTTGGGCATTCTGGCTGCGCAGCACTCATTCACCAATGGGTAATGTTTAGATGACCCCAGAAGTGTTTTTTTTTTTCTAAATCTCTCTAGAAAGGTCAAATGTCACTTGTTTTGCATCAATCTTGATACAGGGTACTTATTATATGTTATAGTTTGGATTCCTGAAGCTTTTAGTCTACTATCCCATCATTCAAGGGTGGTTTTCACTATAAGTCATGTTTTTCTTTTGGACGGACACTATCATTTACATTTTTTTTACTATGTTCAATCTGAATTTACTTTAAAATAAAAAGTCCATCCACATCCAACTCACAGGTTTATCATTGCTTTGAGAAAAAATATTAATCTTTAATTAATATTGATTATTAATCAACCCCTTTTAGAAGTGAAGATATAGTCATTTGTTCTGGGCATGTCATTTTCGAGCCTGAGACCTGAAAAACAGGCTCAAGGCTTAACAGGTTGACTAAACTAAGATGTGTTTTTCACACCAACTACCTCTGTGACCTTGCTGCGGTAAAAGATATGAGACAGAAATACACTTCTCCTCTCGCCCATGCATCACATCACACATCATAAGACAGCACTGCGCCGTGATGTGAGAAACAGATCCAATGTAACAGATAGTTATGGACATAAAGCGTCTACAATCCTCTGCTCCTTCCAGAAATGTGAGCGCAGCTCTCTCTTTGTGCATCTATTGTGTTTGCTATTTATTGTTCTTGTAAAGTGGCTTTCTCCCGGTAACACAAGCTAGGGCAGTTCTCCTGCAGCGCAGCCACCAGAGGATGATAGATTGTAGTAATACAAGCTGGAAAATGCCTCCTTTTAAGGCTTTTATTTCAGATTTGGCATGAGCGTGCACTCAATAATTAAGTGGGCCATGAAAACATGTTTTTACCTGACACGTGACTGATAACTGCTCCGAGGCTCAGAGAGAAACAGGTGAAGTTAGGGTCCTCTGGGGAATGTGCGTAATAGATCCTTCAAATCTAGTGCGGGCAAATTCAGCGAAGTGTGATGATGGCTATTATATTAATTTGAACATAGTCAAACTTAATATTATTGATTTCAACTAACCTAATAGAGTTGTGTGAGTAAAAGTCAATAATTCAGATGTTTCAGTGTACTCCCCAAGCCTCCCTGCCAGCAACTTCAGAAAGACTGCACTGAGGAAAAATACTGTCCTCACCTTGGATTTGTCTTGGGTTACGTCTTGTCTTGGGATGAAGGGGGGGGGGGGGGTTGAGGGGGTGCAGATAAAGAGATGTCTCTCTGGCGGTCAGCCTGCACGGGGGGGGGGTCAGGCTGTGGATGACATTCTGAGCCCTGATTGCCTGGCAGGTCGGCTGACACTCGGATGGGCTGCAGTCCCACAGGGAATGTGACAAAGATGGAGTGAAGCCGTGTCATAGCACACACACACCTCACCTGTGTGTGGGAGAGAGAGTGTGTGTGAAATACTGTGTGTGTGGTGTGTGTGTGTTTGTGTGTGGGTGGGGTGTGGGTGTGTGTGGGGGGTGTGGGTGTGTGTGTGAGTGTGTGGTGGTGTGTGTGGGTGTGGTGGTGGGTTGGGTGTGTGTGTGTGTGTGTGTGTGTGTGGGTGTGGGTGGGTGTGGGTGGGTGTGTGGGTGTGGGTGTGGGGTGTGAGGTGTTTGGGTTTGTGAGAGAGAGAGAGAGAGAGAGAGAGGAGAGAGAGGAGGAGGAGAGAGAGAGAGAGAGTGAGAGAGAGAGGAGAGAGAGGAGAGAGAGGAGAGAGAGAGGGGAGAGAGAGAGGGGAGAGAGAGAGAGAGAGAGAGTGTGCACCGGGTGACCTGGGTGCTGCAGCCATCCATTACCAATCTGCGGTGTGATTGAGGAAGATCCAGCCAGTGAGCATGTCTAGGCTGCTTTATCCCTGCTGCCTCACCACCTGCCTAACCTCCTGAACCTACAATCCTGCCACAGTCTTCAGGGAATTGCAACTCTCGCCTCACAAATCTAAGGAATACAATATACTGCAGCCATGGGGTCAAAACTGCTCTGGAATCAGCTCTACTGCACTTAGTATGAGGCAAAATTACAGCTGTGAAAACGCAAAATGTTGTGACAGACAGCTGTGTTAAATAACTAAGTACACTTACTCAAGTACTGTACTTAAGTAGGATATTGACAGACTGGTACTTGAGTATTGCAATGTTTAACTACCCTGTACTTTTACCCCAATACAATTCAGATTACTTTACAGATGTGGATGAATGATGTGAAATATAATCAAGTGTTAAATCAGACTTTAGTTCCACCTGGAGTAAATCCACAAGCTACCCTGCAGTATACAAAGTCATTCAAACTAGCTGCACCTTTACCAGCTTTGAGAACACTTTCATGATCAATCATTATAAAACATATCATATATATTATTCTGAAATGGACCAATCTGCAGAATGACTACTTTCACTTTTGGTACTTTCACTATATTTTGATAATAATACTTTTCTACTTTTACTTGAGGAACATTTTGAATGCAGGACTTTTACTGTAACAGAGTATTCCTACACTCTGGTACTTCTACTTTTACTCAAGTACAAGACCTGAGTACTTCTACTTTTACTCAAGTACAAGATCTGAGTACTTCTACTTTTACTCAAGTACAAGATCTGAGTACTTCTACTTTTACTCAAGTACAAGATCTGAGTACTTCTCCCCTCTGCTAACAGAAAGTTGTACCTGTTTTGAAAAGTAAAAGAGGACCTTGCATTTAAGTGGTTTTACTTTGAAAGAAATTCAAAATAAAGACCATAAACAAAGAAGGCATAAATAAACAATTTGAGCTAAGTGTTAGTGGCAGTTTGTGAGCATCAACAGCAAACAGGCCGAGGCTGAAGGCTGATTGACTTTCATTGACTTTCCATCACTTTGTCTTTCCCTTTATAGTGTGTAAGTCGGCCTGTCTGGTGCAGCGCTAATGGAGAGGCTGCAAAGTGCAGAAAACAAGATGGAAGATGGAATGTGTTAGATGAACTGCATACAAAACATTCATGTTTCCCAGCTGACCTGAAACTATTCACACCAAACAGACTTCTAACACAAACAGACGTGACTTCAAACCTTGTGTTTTACTAAGATTTAAATGATTGCAGAAAGTTATATTTGTATTCTTGATTTATAATCCTGGCTAAAGAAGTAGAACTAATATCAACAGGTGTGGAACCCATGGAACCTACTATACCACATCTGTATAGTTTAAATGCAAACTCATTTAGAACGTTTTTGTGTGCCGGTAGTTTTATTATAAAGTAGGGTATTTTATTTTGAAAGTATTATGCCTGTACAAGGCATACAGATATACAGTTAGATTATTCAAATGAATCATTTCACACTCGTTTTAACAAACATTATTCTAGGAGAAAATAGTGCATTTGTTTTTTGTCCACATTCGTAACTCATATTTCTCGCATCAAATGACATCAAAACGCATTTTAATGGCCAAACTCACCTTAAAATAGGCATTTTCCACCGAGAATAAAACCAAGGTCGGCCATGTTTTATTTTTTCTGCAGGGAGAAATTTGAAGATCACGTGACATAGACGCCAGCCATTGGAAACGAATGGTGGAAAAAAACGTAGGGATCCTACAATTTCAGAGGCGTTTTTGTAGAAATACTACGTCCCAAGTTGTGGACCAACGTAGTTATTACACGTTTAGATGTGAGACTGGGTCAGCAGGACGGTGTGTGTGTTTATGGTAATGAGGAACATGTCACCCAGTGCAACTGTGCCTCAGTGAAGTGTTTCTAATCGCTCTGTGGCATATAGGACAATTAAAGAATTATTATACAAATAATAATAATAAATACTTGAATGAGTTAAAACATTGTTTGGTCTTTTCATAGGATTTGTTGAGAGTAAGAAACTGTTCCTTTGGGAGGTGAAATGAGCGTTAGGCTTAATAAAGCATTATTTGATGAGAGTAAATCACCTTGCTGCTTCTCTTTATTGCTGTAACACTATGATTGAGGTCACAAGATTATTGTGCATTACAGGGGAAAGCATTCTTGCAGTCAGGCTAGAGTGGAAACATAAAAGAAGCGTGACATTACTGACAAAAGATACTCAGAGAGTGTACGAGAAAGTGCTTATGTAACATGAACGTCTCCCTTCAGTCCTCCAGAGGAGCACACACTCCCTCCCTAATTATCACCAGGACTCTGTGGAACACTGCATTATGAAACCAGTTCTCATCCCACGCTCAGTCTCCTGCTGGACTGAAGCACAGTGCGTTGAATATCTGCACACATTCTACATATCAGGTCCTCTCATTCAGCCTCCCCTCTGAAAAGGTGTCAGGAACCAAACTGTGTACAAGAGGTGATGTGTTTACACACAGCTATAAACCATGCGCCCCACACAATGAACCTTTATTGACCCATGATGCCTCCTGCCGGGCGTCCAAGCCTGAGAGGGGATATACGATCCAGCTATAGAGGTGGGGGGGGGGATCAAAGCTGCTTTTATCATTGACATTCATTGACAGCAGGGATCAGCTGTAGCTGGCCCACTGATGCTTGGATCTCCCTCGCAGTGTCACACACACACACACACACATACACACACACACACACACACACACACACACACACACACACACACACACACACACACACACACACACACACACACACACACACACACACACACACACAGTTCATCTGCATATCCCAGTGTATTCCTTTTCCCTGTCCTATTCTCTTTCCATAACAGAGCTCTTTAAACACTAGCATGTTTGTCATCCCTTTCCAAACAGTACTTTAAAAAGCATACATTATGCCTTTACAGATGTTCTGCATGGTTTCCAGAAAATGTAATTGTTATGCAGAATGGCCGTTTTAAGGGTAGCTGGGTAGCTTAAAGGGGACCTATGCAAAATGCACTTTTGTACGTCTTTTATACATGATTATGTGTCCCTGGTGTGTCAGGGAACTCACCAAGTGTCAGAAAACACAACCCTCTCTCTTTTCCTCCATACCCAAATCTCTAAAAACGGGGCTGCAACGGATCTGATACAGATTGATACAGATTTGAAATTGTTCTGACGTCAGAAACATGGAGCTCCGCCTATATGGGCAACTCTCCACCTATCAGCCATTGCCGCTCGAAAGCGCTGGAGACGCTGTAGTACATATGCCAGGCCTGTAAGTGGCGCTGTAGTCTGCTACAAAAGCAGCGAAGAAGACTTCTCACAGAATCAGCCCTTGCAAAAACAGGGCTGGAAAAGAGCAAATAGAGCGAAATGAGGCATGGCTAAAATGCATGATCTGTTTGGTATTTTGAAAAAAGAAACTTCACAGACATGTTTTATATAGGTATGGCCCTACAATATATTATTCAAATATAGCATGATAGGTCCACTTTAACCTATAATAACCTATAATAATGTATATTGATTCATATTTTTTATTAATAACCTGAATCTGCAAGATAACTAGTAACTAAATATGAAAAATAAATGTAGTGGAGTAAAACGTACAACATTTGCCTACAAAATATAGTGGAGTAGCGGTACAGAAGCTTAATGTGAAAATACTCAAGTAAAGTACAAGTAACTACTACAGTACTTGAGTACATGTACTTATTTACATGACACCACTGAGTAATGGTGACTCTCAGCTGCAGACTGTGATCACGTCAAACCACTAAACAGACGCAGGTAGGATGAAGTCCAGAACCAAACAAAACTGCCTTGCTTTTTGCTTTCTGTTGAAGAGAAACATTTGACTTCAAGTCTTACCTTTCATAAAGTGGACTGAATTATTTCGTTTTTTTGGTGCAGCTTTAAACATGTGTTGTTTAGGTACTGATATGACTCGCTAGCTAGCTCACAACCCCCACCCACGTGGTGTGTTTACATCCTTCATTTATATACGATTTCAGCTCACATTTAGTGTCACCAGGGCTTGAGAAACATCGTGTTTTAAAGGAAACAGATCTATGTTGATACTCACATGTTCACACTGAGAGAGTTGTTGGTCACTGTCATCGATTTGTTTCGCTAGTGGGCACAAAGAAATCACCTATTAGCTAAATGCCTCAGTTTGACATCCTTTTCATTTAGCACCACCCTGATTATGATGTTCAGCTATCCACATTTCATCATCATTATAACATTTCCATAAGTTGTGCTATTTCAAATGTAAAAAGCATAAATACAATCATCCTGCAAAGAAAACCATTAAATGAGACTCCTCTATATAAACATGCACACTTAAGGCTCACACCAATACTGAAGTGATGGTACGCAAGAGGTCAGGGTGATTGACAGCAGTAGGACGGTGCGACTGGTACACTCAGAGCTCCTTTTCTTCACACGTCTCTTTGCTGCGAGAAACGACTCCCTCTTGGCTTGCTGACTCTCAAACTGAAAAATAACAAATGATATTGATGTTCACTGGTGTTTATTTCTCCTTTTTCACTTCATTTCATGTTCCACAGTTTAATTTCTACATGATCCGATAGATCTGCGTCCGTGGAGGATTGCCTTTATTGCCTACGAACACAGAGAAAGTATTTTGATTGCTGTTTCTTCACATCCTGTCTGACGAAACAGGCCCTCCACTTCCTGCCTCGCTAAGCTCCCCGTGCATTGAGACAGCCCCCAGCGCAGCGTGATGCAACACTGCAGCAGCTCCAGCAAGGCAAAGGTTACACAGAGAACAGATCTGGGTCAGAGTGAATAAGTCTGACTGCAGTTTGTTTACCCTGAACTCTAAGCTTTCTCTTTGGCTCTGTTTGCACAGCCTTTACTTACAGGCTTTTTATCTTAACTCTGCATTTCATATAAGGTTATTGTCAGTTATAGTTGGGACATCCAACACCATTAATGTGCCTGTGAGTGATACTGTACAAATGGGGGGGGGGGGCTATTTTCCTAAGCTATTTTAGCTTATCAGTTGTGTTGCATCATTCAGATTCAAAGAAGTCAAACGTTTTACAGTTACAGTTATGGTGCATTTCCACCATGGCGCGGTTTAAACGTGCCGTGTCTTGCCCGTTTTTGGTTGCGTTTCCACTATGCCTAGTTCCGGCCCGGGGCTACTTTTTCACCTCTTTTCTGGCCGGACAAAATCGTGGTTCTATCGTGGCCAACAACCAGGCTGAGTCGGGCTGAGTATGCTAAACTAGAGAGAGAATCGCTGGCAAGGGGGCTACAACAAGATGAACATATTTGACCGTGATTTAATTGTAATACACGTTTCAAAATGATGCCGAAGTAACAACATACTGATACCGGTTAGTAAAAACCATGAATTAATGCTTTGACAAGTCTGCAGACAGACGGCAGGCGAAAAACCTTTTAAAATGCGTGTTTTCTAAATGGAGATTGGCTAAGCTAACGCAATATATGCTCCGACCGTCCACACTCACAACAACGGCCTACAGACATAAATAAACCAGCGACTGTACTCGCCATGACACAGGCAGTCTGTGGTGTGTACTTGTACTAGTTTCTGAACAGATATGCGGAGCTGTGAGCTTGAGTGCTAACAGCTAACGGCTGATGTTGTTTTTCTGGGGTGCTCATTAAACTGTAATGGAAGAGCAGCATTAAAGTGAGCCGGGCCTAACAAGGCCTAACAAAACCGTACTAAGTCGAGCGAGGCCTGCGGTGGAAATGCGCCATTACAAACCCCCCTCTAAGGTTTACATTGGGAACACTGTTTGATTTGGATTTTTTTGTCACAAATAGACTTTGATAGTTCATTACTTAGTCTCTTCAGATAATTTAGTCCAATAAATATGATCAGATATTGTTTAAAAGTACAATACAATTCCGTGGTCGGCTGTTGGCCAGCAGGGGGGTCTGCAGTAGGTTGGGCTGTGCCTCTGATTCTAGAAACTCTAAGAGCAAAGACAAATACATTTAAAGCCTAAAAAAACAACAAATCAAATCAGTTTTGTTGGCTCATTTCTTTGAGTCTCCAGCCGTCACACGTAGCCCTCTCACTGTAGATTGTCTTGAGTACCGAGTGCTGGCGTTGTGTTCCTGCGCCCTACAGGGGCCTCTCAGCTGATTGATGGCTTAATGCTCTCATGCAAATCAACTTCCATCTTGTTCAGGGTGGTACAGAGCAGCTGACTGTCAGTGTCACTTTACAAAAATGGTGAGGGGCTCAGATATGAGTATGGATCGATGAACGGGTGGATGGATGGACTGGTCTGTCAAGAGGACATATTGTGCTCGTTTTCAGGTGTATATCAGTATGTAGTGTCTCTACTTTAAAGAGTCCTCTCCTGCTGATGTTCAGGTGTATATCAGTATGTAGTGTCTCTACTTTAAAGAGTCCTCTCCTGCTAATGTTCAGTTGTATATCAGTATGTAGTGTCTCTACTTTAAAGAGTCCTCTCCTGCTGATGTTCAGGTGTATATCAGTATGTAGTGTCTCTACTTTAAAGAGTCCTCTCCTGCTGATGTTCAGGTGTATATCAGTATGTAGTGTCTCTACTTTAAAGAGTCCTCTCCTGCTGATGTTCAGGTTCATATCAGTATGTAGTGTCTCTACTTTAAAGAGTCCTCTCCTGCTGATGTTCAGGTGTATATCAGTATGTAGTGTCTCTACTTTAAAGAGTCCTCTCCTGCTGATGTTCAGGTTCATATCAGTATGTAGTGTCTCTACTTTAAAGAGTCCTCTCCTGCTGATGTTCAGGTGTATATCAGTATGTAGTGTCTCTACTTTAAAGAGTCCTCTCCTGCTGATGTTCAGGTGTATATCAGTATGTAGTGTCTCTACTTTAAAGAGTCCTCTCCTGCTGATGTTCAGGTGTATATCAGTATGTAGTGTCTCTACTTTAAAGAGTCCTCTCCTGCTGATGTTCAGGTGTATATCAGTATGTAGTGTATCTACTTTAAAGAGTCCTCTCCTGCTGATGTTCAGGTGTATATCAGTATGTAGTGTCTCTATTTAAAGAGTCCTCTCCTGCTGATGTTCAGGTGTATATCAGAATGTAGTGTCTCTACTTTAAAGAGTCCTCTCCTGCTGATGTTCAGGTGTATATCAGTATGTAGTGTCTCTACTTTAAAGAGTCCTCTCCTGCTGATGTTCAGGTGTATATCAGTATGTAGTGTCTCTACTTTAAAGAGTCCTCTCCTGCTGATATTCAGGTGTATATCAGTATGTAGTGTCTCTACTTTAAAGAGTCCTCTCCTGCTGATGTTCAGGTGTATATCAGTATGTAGTGTCTCTACTTTAAAGAGTCCTCTCCTGCTGATGTTCAGGTGTATATCAGTATGTAGTGTCTCTACTTTAAAGAGTCCTCTCCTGCTGATGTTCAGGTCTATATCAGTATGTAGTGTCTCTACTTTAAAGAGTCCTCTCCTGCTGATGTTCAGGTGTATATCAGTATGTAGTGTCTCTACTTTAAAGAGTCCTCTCCTGCTGATGTTCAGGTGTATATCAGTATGTAGTGTCTCTACTTTAAAGAGTCCTCTCCTGCTGATGTTCAGGTGTATATCAGTATGTAGTGTCTCTACTGGGACATGTCTCCATGCTTTAATGTTCAAAAAGCTCTTTATTTTTCTCATACTGCCTGTCTTTTCACCCTCTGTCTGAAAGCAGAGCCCAGTCTGCTCTGATTGGTTAGCTTGCAGCCTCTGTTGTGATTGGTCAACTGCTTAGAGATGTCCTGCTGTTACATTGTGTTGTCCCTATGTGATGTAAGTAAACAAAGGAGTCCAATGGAAGTGTTCGTTTCAGGCTGGGGGTTGCGACGTGGGGGGTGTCTGTGGGAGAGAAACTTTTTTGGTTTCTTTTAAAAAAAATTCAAAATGTATTTCAAACTCTACAGGCGTCTCAAAGACAGCCAATTGTGCTGTTGCTTCTCCTCACTGCTTGTAAACGTTAGTCTTTCTCATTACGTCTCTCGATGTGTCCCTTTCTTTATCTTACCCAGCTTTTCCAGTTTAACACTTAATCCCACATAACTTTTGTACGTAGCTGACGTCTGATAATGAGGTCGCATGTAGAGTCTGCCTCTTTTAATGCATGTGTTTTCACCTTTCTGGAAAAAGCTTCTTTGAGTCCTGATAGCGTTAATCCCCCAGAACAGTCTTTTAAAGCAACTAAAGTCTGTCTATCCCATTTAGCAAAGTGCAAAAGCCATTAAAAGTTGTGAGTTTGCTAGTAATGACATTATGACTGAGCTGTCTGATCCCTCAGAACATCTCCACTCTCAGGTTTCTGGTCCCTGGGCACTCTCGCACCACGAGAGCACACACATGAATAAACGTCCACTCTTTTCAGACTCATTTTTCTATAATTTGCATAACTAGTCATTATATTACTGTTATTGTCCTTTACTCCCTGATAATAAATATCTCCTCCTGAACAGTTTTGTGTCCATTGCTCTTGTTACCCTTTATTTATTTGTATGTTTTATCCTAGCATATTTGACTACTTGGTTATCCCTAACACTACTGTTACTATGCCTGTTAAGCTTATGAAGTGGCCCTATACATCTACAATTAACTATTTTAACAGTGGCACATATTTTATATTGGGTTTTGAGGATTGTGTAAGGGTAGAAAAGGGGTGAGAAAAAGAGCAAAATATATTTGAGAAAAGGCCAAAGTTAGGATTCTACTAGGTTGGTGTATACCTTCAAGTGCCATCCGACCTCTGCAGCTAATTCAGAAAGCAGCAGCCCATGGTGTTTAGTCTATCAAAGTTCTCCCACAATACACCTCTCCTTCAATCCCTTCACCGGCTTCCAGTGGCTGCCTGAGTCCGTTTAAAGACACTGGTACCGGTGATGTGATGTGAATGGATCTGGTCCTTCCTACATCCAGGACATGGTTAAACCATACACTCAGACCCTTACAACCCTCAACCAAAGCACGCCTGTTTGCTGTCCTGGCCCGAGTTCCCCATTGATATAAGGGTAGCGGAGAATCTATCATCATCTGTCACTAACTGAAAACCCCCAAAAAGGGCAATGCTCAGTGGCGCAGGAAGCCAAAATGGCCTGACGCTAAACGTCACAAGTTACCCATCATGCCGGGCTGTGGCATGCGCACTGGAGGTTTACCTTAAGCCCCGCCTCTGATCTTGACTCAGTCAGATGAATGGAGAGATACAATAACTCTGGATTGAGCTTTTAGCACATTTTACAACTTCTAGACCAGTGGTGGGGAACCTCACTGCTTACAGTTCTGTTTCATATGGGTGTTGAGAGATGTATCCATAGATCTCTTAATTTTGCTCTCAGATTGATGCTTTTAACTTCAACATTTAAAAACAAATCTTCCTGGGGGAGCATGCCCCGGACCCCCCCTAGGAAGGTTAGGTCCATCCCCTACTTAAATCATGTTCACTTGGATAGGAAACTAAATACATTTGCACACATCTTGCGTCCATATCGTTTTGGTGGTCATGCCGCAACTGTGCACGTGCATGCATGCGCGAGTCATGGTAAGATATCTGGATTAAGAGGTTGCTTTTTCTTTGCACAGCATGAAAGAAAGGCCAAATGAATGGGCTGTGATTTTAGTTTTTTTAAGCAGAGGCTGAGTTCAATAATGTGTACGGCCCTCGGAGGATGTTGTAAAAATTGAAATGGCCCTTGAGAGGAAAAAGGTTCCCTCCCCTGTTTAGAGCCTAATGATTCAAATAAGAGCTATACTAAGTATTCATACTGGGTAGTTTAATTAGGTAAAAAACAATTAACTGCTGATTTACACATGTATTTTTGGGCCCAGTGACGTCACAGACTGACAGAAGTTGTAGTACTGCCGTTTGGCCACTACGAACATTTGCTTCCACTAAGACAATATTTGTATGAATACCAGATACACACATTAGTGCACAATAGGTAGTAGGCCAGGTATTTTAGTCAGTGGCGCCCCAAGACACTCTGGGGCAGGGCCGGACTGGGACAATAAGTCAGGCCGGGAATTATACACCCAGCCAGGCCACTACCAGTTTTAGTTCCTTTTGCCATTTTGCTGGATTTATTTGTGAATATTTACAGCGTTGCTGCCCATAGTGATAGCCCTATAGTTAACATCTACTACCCAATAATAAACATATGGACAGGGGTTACTATTTTTTTTGAATGTGCAAATGTATTTAGGAACCTATCCATGTTAACATATTTTGGGGGTGGACCTCGAATCCTCTGGGGGGGCATGCCCCCCCGGTACGATTTGTTTTTAAATGTTGGAGTTAAATGTATCAATCTGGTGCACTTTGAGGGGAGAATAAAGAGACTAGATCTATGGAAAAACCCATATGAAGCAGAACTGTATACATTTAAATAATCATAAAATCATAAGAACATGGCCATAACCAATAACATACCATATCCAATATTAAAAAAAAATGGAAAGTTGTTTATTTATTTATTTTTGGTTCATTTATAGTTGAATCAGCCTCACCTGTCTCCCTCCTCTCCCTCCTCTCCCCCCTGCTCCTCTCCCCCTGCTCCTCTTTTAGGCCGCAGACTAGTTTTAGCTCTCAACAAGTTTTAAAAGTTTACCTATTTAAATTTGTATTCTTATTATTCATGCTATTTTACTAATCACTCCCCCATCAAATGGAAATATGTTTTTACATAAATGGTGACCAAACCGTTTGAGACCCACTGAGATAACTTAGACTAAGTTAACTATCTGAACACTCAGAGAGTCCTTAACCTCACCTGAGCTGTAGTTATCTCTCTCAGTCTGACAGCAGAGGACTCTCCCTCCACCTTGTTGTTGCAACAGCTCCTTATATCTGTTAGAGCAGCTAGCTAACCAGATGCTAACAACAACAATACAAGTAACCGGTGCGCGCTCTCTCTCTCTCTCTCTCTCTCGCTCGCTCGCACCACACATACACACACCCTCCCGAGCTTGAATGCCACACAGAGACCAATCGAGGGCTTTGAGGGCCAGGCCATCGGGAAACCTCCCGGTCCTCCCGATGGCCAGTCCGGGCCCCAGGCACGGAGAAACTAAACTGAAATTATGAAGCCGCTTTTGAGGGGGTTTCCCGACATGTCATTGCAGTAAATTAAAGGGGGTTTCAGGTTGTCGTTGCTGTGGACCTTTTTAATCAACCTTCTTTGGGGGCCCCCTTCTGGTCCGGGGGCCCAAGCAGTTGCCTGCCTTGCCAGTCGCCAAATGGCGCCCCTGATTTTAGTGCTATCTTCTGCAAAAGAGAGCTTGGCTTTAATGTCTCCGAATGAATTAGGGAACAGCAACATATGGAAACTTGTTGCACCCCCGGGCCCTTAGTCTGCACTTACAAAAAGTTTAAATAATGCAGGCCATATGTTTCAACGTACGGTTCAGGGGGGTTGTTTTAGCTTTGTGATTATGCTTGAGAGGCCTTTTTTTCACAAAAGATCACTTGAAGTCATTTGTAATGCAATAAAATATGACTGATTTGAGATATACATTTAATAATTGCCCTTCCAGCATTTTTGAAATGTCAAACCACTTACAATAGAGCAGCTGATATAAATGCACTTTATCATGAGGCCACATCGAGAGACTAGGGCATTAAGACAGCCATTGCATTCATTCTCAAATTGATTCAGGAAGTATAATGCTAGCTTAATTTGTTATTTTGCAAATCATTCTCTGTTCTAAAATACTGCTTTCCAGCCTCTTGAGAGATGAATGAAATTCATGAGGCGTCAAAATGATTTGATTAATATGTGATGAAAACTGATCATTATCCAAATCAGAATCTGTCACTCTTCCCACCGCTCAGACTCCTGCTGCAGGGGAACAGGTGTCTCCTGAAAATATCTGAGTTTCTCAGAGCACTCATATCACTTGGACAATAAGTGTTTAAGGACTGAGGAGGATAAAGACCTTGATCAACATGTGCCAACACCAAAAAAACACCAAAACAACCCTGTGAGAAAGTTGCTGGTGAAACGGCTACAGAGCGAGTGGATAATTGGAATGGACTTTAAAATGGTCACATCCAATGTTTAAGGTTCAAGGTTCTTTATTCTCAAACTGACATAGTTACAGATTAATTATGTTGTTGAAAATCTTATGTCACAGGCTTCTCCAACAATGCAACATAATAACAATACAGATAGCAAGAGCAATACAAAAAGAAAAATAGTTATAAAATAAAGTGAGCATGTGGAATAGTGCAGTACGAGTCTATATACAAGTTATTGGAATGATATATATATATTAGGTATTAGATACATACTACTGAGTAGCAGTTGAATGTTTGAAGTTGTTTCAACAGTTCAATTTTTTAACAGTCTCACTGCCCGCGGGAAGCAACTGTCTCCGAATCTTCTTGTCCTTGCCAGGATGCTGCGGTAACGTCTGCCAGACGGCAACAGAAAGAACAGTTTGTGGCTGGGGTGATGGGGGTCTTTGATAATCCGTAGTGATTTCTTCCTGAGCCACTGGGAGTAAAGGTCCTCCATGGATGGCAGCTCCGTCCTGGTGATGTTCTGTGCAGTTTTCACCACCCTCTGTAAAGCCTTACGATCGAGGTCGGTGCAGCTGCCGTACCAGGCCGTCATGCTGCCAGTGAGGATACTCTCTATCGTGCACCTGTAGAAGTTGCAGAGTATCCTGGAATCCAGTTTGAACCTCCTCAACCTGCGGAGGAAGAAGAGCCGCTGTCGAGCTTTCTTGGTGAAATGTTTAAGCCAAACGTATTTATGTATATCACAAGGACAAAAACAAAGCAATCTCCACAAAGGCAGGCCAGAATACATTTCCGTGCCATTAAATATTTTGCAACAGTTTTTTAGGTGATGCAATGTCTCATATTGTGGGTGGACAATCAAACACTGTTGTAGTACATTTCATAGGTATATTTCAATCAGCGTCAGCCAGACCCTGAAAAACACGCTACCCAGCATGCATCATCTCTTCCATCACAGCAATAACAGACATGTTTACCAATAGCCTATAACTCTATTATTCTTTGTCATTAAGCCAAAGCCCAAGACAACGTTTTAAAGCCGAGGTCGTTGAATTTCGATGCTTCATAGTTTCCCCGTCATCTCTATTACCAACGCTGAGGGAGAGCCTAGGACTGGCCTGCACGTTGGAAATAGAGGCGGAAGGGTCTCACAGTGTGTTGGAAAGTATGGGAGGGATCATGACAAAACGTCACTATGACGATAACCTTTGGTACCTAAAGTACATTTTAATGCTAATACCTTTTTACTTTTTGCTTAGGTACCATTTTTGAATGCAGGACTTTTACTTGTAACTGAGTATTTTACACTTTTGTATTGCTACTTTTACTTAAATAAATAATCTGTGTACTTCTTCCACCTCTGGGCCTATACTACTCTACTCTATGCTTTCACAGGGAAATTATTTTCCTTGTAAGCAAGCAAATCAGCAACCTCAGAAAAAAAGAGGCGATTTGGCTTCTGCTGCACCAGTTCTGATCATTGTTGTATCTCTCTGCTCATTGGGGGACAGATTCGGGCAGTGTAATGGCACATTTCCACTACACGGTCGGCCTCGGCCACGCTCGGTACGGCTCGGTACGGCTTGCCCTTAACAGGGCCGACTCACTTCATGCTGCGCTTCCATTACAGTTTAGGAACTGGGGTAGTTACTATAGTAACACAGTGTAGGCGGAGCCGTGACGTCATCTTCAATGAGAACCCCAGAAAAACAACACAGCCGTTAGCTGTTAGCACTCAGAGCTCACAGCTCCTCATATCTGTTCAGAAACTAGACAAAAGTTAAACAAGTACAAACCACAGACTGCCTGTGTCATGGTGAATACAGTCGCTGCTTTATTTATGTCTGTATAGGCCGTTGTTGTGAGTGTGGACGGTCGGGGCATATACTGCCTTAGCTTAGCCAATCTCCATTTAGAAAACACGCATTTTAAAAGGTTTTTCGCCTGCCGTCTGTCTGCAGACTTGACAAAGCATTAATTCATGGTTTTTACTAACCGGTATCAGTATGTTGTTACTTCGGCATCATTTTGAAACGTGTATTACAATTAAATCACGGTCAAATATGTCCATCTTGTTGTAGTTGTAGCCTCCTTGCCAGCGCTCCTCTCTCTAGTTTAGCATACTCAGCCCGACTCAGCCCTGTTTGTTGGCCTCGATAGAACCACAATTTTGTCGGGCCAGAAAAGACGTGAAAAAGTGGCCCCGGGCCGGGCCGGGCCGGAACTAGGCCTAGTGGAAGCGCAACCAAAAACGGGAACGGCACGACACGGCACGCTTAAAGCGAGCTCCGCGCTGTAGTGGAACTGCGCCATAATACTGAAGTGTAGTACTACACTGCCCTTAACTGTAATACTGAAGTGTAGTACTACACTGCCCTTTACTGTAATACTGAAGTGTAGTACTACACCACCCTTTACTGTAATACTGAAGTGTAGTACTACACTGCCCTTTACTGTAATACTGAAGTGTAGTACTACACCACCCTTTACTGTAATACTGAAGTGTAGTACTACACCACCCTTTACTGTAATACTGAAGTGTAGTACTACACTGCCCTTTACTGTAATACTGAAGTGTAGTACTACACCACCTTTTACTGTAGTGCACAGCCTTGGCTCAAAACATATACAACATTCCCTTCAAATTCCTCTTCTGACTCACACTCATACACACACAAACACACACACACACACACACACACACACACACACACACACACACACACACACACACACACACACACACACACACACACACACACACACACACACAGTGCTATCCAAATGACCGGAGACCGATAAAAAGGGGCGAGACTCAAAGAGTTTCACAACTCACTTACAGACGGGCTGAGTGATGGCCAGCGGGGGGGAAATCAATAACAGGAGGGGAGACACTATCAAAGCTGTCCGTGGACAAACATCCCGTTACTGTCGACACGTTGTAATCCATAAAGCTGGAGTCTCCTCCAACAAAGGTGAGGCGAGCGCTCGGCTGCTCTCTGGATCAGGGCTTTGAATTACAAAGAGAGGGGGGGGGGGGGACTTAGACTGAGGATCACTCTCTTGTGGGGAAAGTTTCATGTTGTCTATTGCATAACCAATACATAGACGTATATACAATCACACAGTGGTGTAATGTAACAAGTAAAGTACATTTACTCAAGTCCTGTACTAAAGTTCAATTTTAAGTTTATGTATTTTCATGTCATAGTACTTTATTATTTTACTCTACTACATTTTGGAGGCATTCATTTATTTTCTAATCCACTACAATTATTTTAGAGCTTTAGTTACCAGCCACTTTGCAGATATAGATGACTAATACAGCATATAAATCAACCAATAATTCATGATGTGTTATTATAGGTTAAAGGTGGGGTAGGTAATTTTGGAGAAACCAGCTCGAGATCGCTAGAATTTGAAAATACACAACCGGAGAAAATCTGCCACTTCCTTACAGAGCCCCTCCTCCAACACACACGAACGCGCACATGACCAATGAGGGCACGAGATAAGTTTGTGCACAGATGGAAGGCTGACAGGCAGGTAGGCCATCCAGTTATTTTAGCTGGGCCGGCTAAAATGATTGGTCGTGCTTTTTACAGTATTACGGCTTCCACAGATGACATTTTTTTATGGATTTTTTGTCAAAGCACTTAAGATATTCATTGCTATCGGAATGTTAAGAGCATTCCATGGAATATAACAAAAAGTGTATCTCGAGCCGGTTTCTCAAACTGACCTACCCCACCTTTAAAGCTATCAAGTCATGAAATTATCCCCACCTTTACCAAGTGCAACGTTGACATTTTTGAATTCATAATTATAATACAATAATATAATATTTTTCAATCTGATATGGGCCATCCTGGATAATGAGTACTTTTACTTTTTGTACCTTAAGTATATTAAGTACTTTTGTACTTTAACTTTAGTAACATTTTGAATGCAGGACTTTTACTTGTAACAGAGTATTTTACACTGTAGTATTGCTGCCTTCCTACAGCTCTGAAATGAAAAGATACAGATCTCAACAAACTTTGCTCTTTATACTTCTTATGTGAATGATTTGAATATAAAGCACAAGTATAATGACCATACAATATGGAAAGCAGCACCACGTATAGAAACTCAAACTTTATAGAACTTCAGAACACCACCATACGCTGTTTGATTGACAGGTCATCTCTGACAGTATCTCACAGGAATGAACTAGAATAGACTGAAGGAGTTCATAGAGTAAGTCTTCAAATCAGCCGAGTGAGAGTAAGCACTCTTTCTGAGAGACTTCTGCCTATCCAAACAGATCTTTTTTCTCTTCTTTTAAACTAACATTTGTTCAGGTCACTGTGGACAGTGAACCGTTTTGATTTATCCCACTTTGATGAATACATAGTTATGTTATCTGCTGGCAGGGTTGGGACGGTTACTTAAAAAATGTATATCATAACGAACCTGTTATAATGTAATCAGTAACCTTATCCAAGTATCACATTGTAAAAGTCATGTCACCTGATTAACGTTGCTTTTGGATTACTTCAATATCAAATGCAATACAAATAAATACAAGCTTAAAGAAATATCTCAAATATATTTTACTTAAGTGTATTATGTAGAGTAGACAACAGAACAATGTGACCTTAGAAAGATGAAACCAAGATATTTAGCATCAGAAATGATTTTAGGAAAAGCTGCCTTTCACTCAGCATATCCAGGCAGCAGCCTATACACGTACACTGACACACATGAGCACACACTACAGTTTACACAAGCAGAAATACAATCTGAGCTGACAGGAAATGCTCTGTTTGTTTAATACACACAGTTAAGCTCACACACTATTTTATGAAGATATAGGTTCACCTGCTGAATTAAAAAAGAACAAATGAAAGAAAGTGAAAACCATAAAGCAGATTCAGCAGTAGGCGTATAGATTCACACTTAAAGTATTAGCCTACAGAACAGAACAGTTTACAAAGACGAGATAACATCTGATCCTTTCCAACAAACACAATGATCTTTTTAGGTTTTTACTAACACTGTAATCATGCTAGTAATCCCTACATTTTAGAAATGTAACAGTAATCTGATTACGTGTTACAATAACTGTAACATTATACCTTTTATTTTGTATCCCGTTACATCATAACACTCCAACCAGAATGAGAGCAGGGTCTCTGTTCCCTTTCATTCATAATAAATTGCAGTTATTTTTTCCATCTTGTGTAATAATCAATAATACCCACCCAGCTTCATCTGAACTACTTGTCGCCAAATAAATAGTCCCAATGCAAAGGGTTTATTGACATTATGGAAATAGAGGATGAGCTCTTTTATTAGTCACACATGTGCACTGCCCCTCACAGAGAAATGTACCCTTAGCATTTAACCCATTGTGGTCCTACGAGCCACTTCTATTATAGATGAGAGAAACCCATCCGGTACCTTCCCTCTACGTCATGGCCCCAGCCCTTCTTGGGTGAAAACATTCGCTATCATTTGACTGGCGGTAAATACAAATGATGTGGTCTTCGCCAATCCGATCAAAAAATTCAGAAAACTGTGCATGTTGTGTATCTACAAGGAGCCCAGACATGCTGGCAAACCAGTTCACGATGTGATTGGAGATCGATGATCGGCGTCAATATGGTGAAAAGAAAAAGCAATAGGGGATTGATGTCCTGTTGGTCTGACAGTGGAGGAGCGGCTAACACTGAAACTGGGATCTCTTGTCCTGTCAGTGTTTTCATTCTTAATGCAGCATCTTCATTGAGTATCTTGACTTTTAACGCTAGAACTGTTTACTTTGACGGTTGACGTTGATTAGCATCATAATGTGGCTGTGATGTTTCCCATATCTTTTTACGAGTTAAAGAAAAGAAAATCCTGGATCATTTGTGTTGTTTAACATGTAACACACTTCACAGCAGCTTTAAGACATGATCAAACTATATTTTTCCACTTGTCGCTGATTCTCTGTTTTCAACTGAAAGTGGGCGGGGCCATCATTATGCTGTGCAGTGATCTTTACAGCACCAGGGGCCTCATTTATAACGCCTTGCGTAGGATTCACGTGCGAAGGTTGCTTACGTAGTACAAAGCAAAAAAATAGGTACAGACATTTTCCGACATTTTCTGATTCACAAAACATTGCGTACCGGCGAGGGAAGTGCGTACGGCACTCCCTACGCCTGTTTCCCTTTATAAATCACAATCAACTCATAACGCCCATATTTGCCTATAGATAGTCAAAGAAACGCCCATTCATTCATTTTGACTGACTGCATGAAGAAGATCGCAGGACATTACGACAGCACAGCTAAAAAAGACATCTCACACCGTGTCAGATTTTGGTTATTTCGGGGAGGTCGAGATAAATCATATTGTTTGGTGGATGCAGTTTGAACCAGAGTAGCAGCATGGAGGTCGGATCGTCACCAAAATAAATAAATAAGTGGTCCGAAAAAAGTTAATGACAAAATAAATACACATAACCTTCCTCAGGCAGTGTGTTTGTCCCGGGGACAGGAGACACCCCCTTGATGAGAAACTGTAAGAAATGATCGGGGAATCCCTCCGGAGTGGAGTCATGACGACTGGATCTGAATTATTTTGTTGTATTTGGTGGTTTGTGTTCCAGCTGTCGATCAGCAACTATATATCCATAATCCACCAGTTAAAGGAAATACAATGTGTTGTGTTATATTAGCTGTACAATTTACCACATCTGGTGTTCTTAGTTTCCATACCTCCTGTGTTTTACGAGCGACTTATCAAGTCTTGGCAAACGGCATAAAACACGATTAAACGTGATAGTATATAAAACCATGCTCGTATCTACAACCTATAGAAATGCAAAACGGCGTCAGTTTAGACGTTATTCTGTCCTCCTGCTTACCGCATCATTTATGAGAAAACATTTCATAACATTAACACAACATATTCGAGGTCGTTTTAAATAACATATCCGTATTTATTTATTTCTCCAAGTTATGTTTTTGTGTGCACTGAGGAGTCTCAAACAGGCGTTTGTTTAATCATTTTAAGATTGGCTTTAATCAATGTTTGAAAATGAATTCTTCATATTTGATAAATAAGAGGTAACATTTTATTTATGGTATTATTTCCACATATTTCTCTCCATTCTTCCTTCTGCCAACGGTGTCGCAGTTTCTCGTCTCTCCCGTTGTTGTGCTTAGTGCGTACGCATGGGTTAGAGTTTGCGTGGAGGACCGCACATTTTCCGGTCAAGTTAGTATTTTATAAATCGCAAACATTGCGTAGAAACTGGCGTACGCCATTTTTTGAGCGTATATCCCTTTATAAATGAGGCCCCAGAGGAGCAGTGAGGGGGTGCAGTGTTTTAGTTGTGACTTTGTTTGGATGAACCTAGATCTCATAGATGTGAAATGTTGCCCTTTACTCCCTGTTTCAATCTTTAGCATGTAGACCACATAGCCCACATGTCGATGTGGTCTGTGTGTGCATATATTATAAATGAATATTCAGTCGAGTCAGCGGAGAGGAAAGCGCATTGATCCAGTAAAGATCCAGGCTGACACACACACACTCACACACTCACATACTCCTCACCGCCCTGCAGCCTCTTCAAGGGGATTTCACACTCTTTTGATCCACTTGTCCCATTGGCTTCATTCACCCACACCTTCAATGTGTGTGTGAATATATGCTAGCATGTTCTTGGAGTGTGTGTGTGTTCACAGACGGACAGACTCATGTAATATTCAGTGGCCCCCGCAGCCCCCAGGTGCCACTGGTCTGCCCTGAGCTGGATAGAGGTGTCTGCCCTTATCTCACCTCTGACTGCCAGAGGAAAGACTAGCGCCAGAACCACTTCACTGCCTCCTTTCTTCCTCTCTCGCTCTCTCTCCACCTCCTCATTCTCCTCCAGGCTCTCTCTGTCATACTATCCCATCCTCTCTCCTCTCCCCCCTCATCTACTCTGTCATCTCTGCTATATTTGTATCTCGCTGCCACTTGGCTGTCACACCACCATCTCGTCTCCTTCCTTTTTCAATTTCCCTGCCCTTCTCTCAGTCTCTTCTCTTCTTCTCCTTCACATGTCTCTCTTTCATTCTCAACCTTTTTCCGGCCTTGCATGGCAGAATGAGCCCGTTTCCCACGATTCCTTCACTTGATCCTGCAGCAAATGACAATGTTGCAGCCTGCTGCCATTATTTCACAGATCAAAGCGTTGAAATTGAACCTTGCTTTGTGAAAAAAATGTCTCCTAGCGCGCTGTTCACCTTTGCATCAGCCTCGCTGCTCGCTGCCAAAAGGGGGGTTGGACTGTATGCCTTTTGTGTGTGTGTGTGTGTGTGCGTGTGTGTGTGTGTGTGTGTGTGTGTGTGTGTGTGTGTGTGTGTGTGTGTGTGTGTGTGTGTGTGTGTGTGTGTGTGTGTGTGTGTGTGTGTGTGTGTGTGTGAAACAAATTGCCATAGTGTATCTGAGTTGCTCAGTCTCAACACTCCCCCTGCTGGCACAGTGAATCTGCAACAAGTGTTTCTCAGATCACAAACCTCTCCGGCATGCTTTCATTTCATGTTCCTCAAGATCTGTTCAGGGACTACAAATGAAATGGAAGACCCTCTTAAGGTCGTATTAATGCTGGGGGCTAGTGATATTAATGTGGTTGTTAGGAACCACCATAGCGTGTAATGCAATAAAAGGTCCAGATCTCCAACCCATGGTAATCATTTATAATATAATAATCATGCAGAAAAGATGTTTTCAGACAAACAGTAGTATATTAAGATATTGTAATGTGTGCAATATGTTTTATGATAAATAGAATATGTAAAACAATAAAAGCTTTATCAATAAATAACTGATGTAAGCTTAGCCTCACTGTATGAGCAGTAGGTCAGCACTGAACAAACTGAAACATTGACATGAATTAAATGTGTTATTTCAACAGATTTCACATAACGGTATTAGGTTAGTTGAAAGCAATAATATCAAGTTCAAATAAAACATATTAGGTTCAACTTCATAATCTTGCTTCCAACTAACCTAATACCGTTATGTGAAATCTGTTGAAATAATACATTTAATTAAAGTCAACGTTTCAGTTTTTTCAGTGAGGACACAGGCCGCTGATATCACGGGGTGGGGGGGGGGGGGGGGGTCAGCATGCATACTTTAAGAAGCTGCCCCTCTGGCGGTGCCACTGCCCCCCCAGGAGCTCCCACAGGGATGTTCTCCCCTGAATCCCCCGCCTGGTGAACAGGGATCTGATGATTCTGTGCTTGGTCCTGATCTTTACGGCGTTATTTGTGTGCCTCTATCCTGAGCACACAATGAAACCTTTTGAGCATAGAAAATGTTATTGAGCGCGCAATTTAAAAAATGTTAGCACAGAAAAATATATTTTGCAAGCACAATTGACTCGAAGCCCTCTCACAAACTCCTGCTCCGTGCACAAGCAGACCGCTGCACGCGCTCTCCCTCCCTCCCTCTCTCTCCCTCAACCTCTCCACCCTGTGTGCGCTCAGGTCTGCCTGTGTGCGTGCTCAAGTTGGCACAGCGTTACAAATGTGCCACAAAACCTGGCTGTTTCGTCTCCAATCATATCTTCTATATCTGAGGTACGGAAAGAGAGGGATTTTAGGTTGCCATCGAGTGTGGCCAGACTAATACATTTATAATGTTAAATAAATGAAAACCATTCACAGTTAAGAATTAGATATTAATTATTAATGCCATAAATGATTGCATACATTTACAGTTTCTTATTTATCCACTATGATTTTTTTCGCAAAGAAGTAAAGAAAACCCGACCACATTCATCTGAAGGAGAGAGAGGAGTTAGTGTCATTACAACGTCATTCCACCATGAAATCCTTTTAGTGGGTTAAGATCATTCTTAGATTAAGTGAGAAATGGATTTAACTTCTGTTTGACAGCTATCATACTGGAGAAATAAGAAACTGTAAATGTATGCAATCATTTATGGCATTAATAATTAATATCTAATTCTGAACTGTGAATGGTTTTCATTTATTTAACATTAGAAATGTATTATACTGGCCAAACTTGATGGCAACCTAAAATCCCTCTCTTTCCGTATCTCAGATATAGAAGATATGATTGGAGACGAAACAGCCAATCAGAATTGACCTTCTCGAGTTTTCCGATTGGTTGGTTTTGTGGCACATTTGTAACGCTGTGCCAACTTGAGCGAGCACGCAGGCAGACCTGAGCGCACACAGGGTGGAGAGGTTGAGCGAGGGAGAGAGAGAGAGGGAGAGCGCGTGCAGCTGTCTTCTTGTGCACGGAGCAGGAGTTTGTGAGAGGGCTTAGAGACAATTGTGCTTGCAAAATATTTTTTTCTGTGCTCAAAAATGTTAAATTGCGCGCTCAATAACATTTTCTATGCTCAAAATGTTTCATTGTGTGCTCAGGATAGAGGCACAAAACTAATGCCATAGGTCTTGACACATGAAACTCAGGAAGTAGTGTACGGGAATCTTGGTGCAAAGAATCCTCCATGCACATCAAACATGATCATTTACACGACTTCTCCTGCCAACTGTGTTGAAGACTGAAGCATTGGGACAAGTTGTATTTAACCCATTCATTGGCACACGTAAATATTCAAAAGAAAGAAAACGTTTGTCTCAGTGAAACCAAACAGGGTAATCCAGTCATATGTGGACCATTGAAGTCACATTGAGCAGCATGTGAAAGAGAGACTGGTCGGGACTCTTTTTGCACACGGTACCATTCCAACAGAGGAAGCTTTTTTTCCAGTGATCATTCCGATTCTTAAAATGACAAGAGCTGATGATACCACATTTATGGTCCAATCAACTGAGCCATCTGGATGCCCGTTGAACAGCCAATCACAGCCGGCCACTATGTGCTCACATGTCTCTGCAGAGCCGTCAGATCCCTGTCGCTGCACTCGAGGCTCGGGCTTGGTACAACAAAATGTGGACTTTTTTTGACATGCCAACCAGGAAGAAAGGAGCCAATGATGTGTGATCTCAGCAGCTGCAGGTGCCAGTTCAATATGGGAGCAGACAGGGATGGGAGGGACGTGTCAAATGCAATGGGAATTTCAAGTCAAGTGGGTAATGTTCTCACCAGCCGTCTCTGTGATTCGGTGTGTGTCGAGGTGTTGGGGCTGGTTCTGGGGCTGGGTGATGTGTGTGTATGCCGCTGTGAACATCTGGATGTCTTTTTGAAGTACCCAGGTGGATAGTGTGGCGACAGCTGCACCGCTTCCCTCTCAGAAAGACGAAGGGAGCTTGACAAGAAGAACATCTCCCACAACGCCTCCCCCGCCACTCTAACCCCCTTTCTTCCACGTGTTCTAGTGCAATATGCAACCAACAACACCTACGTTCAGTCCTAGATCAGCACAGATGGAGCAGCTCCACAGGTGGAGACATGCCAAAGGTTCCCAGAGGAGCTCTTCCATCAACAATGGTCAGATAGAGGAGCAGGAACAAGCTGGTCACTGGAAGGAGGGCGTATTGTCCAGAGGTCACAGGAATGGAAAGAGACAACCAGGCAACACTGAAGTGGCAGAGTGCCTGCTCATGACATTTTCCGCCAAACCCTTTGTTGAGCGATCAGAAAGATTACTTACAAGATATTCTTTGTTCAGTATAATAAATGGGAGAACTGCTTCTCTCTCTAGTAAACATTTGAGCTCCCAAATCAGGTTTCTAAGCCTATTCTTGATCTCTGCTCTCAATTTGAATGATACAACGACTTTCTGATGAAGCTTCTGCGTTTGCTGCAGATAAAAGACCACTGGAAAGTGTTCTCAGCAAGCGACTAACCAGGCATTGCTTATTCAATAAACGTACTTTTTACTTCAAGTTTTTCTTTGAACTTCCTCTGCAGATGAAAGGTGCAACGTAACTTCTTTGAGTTCTGTATTTAGAGTTCTGCCACCTCTTGTTTTCTATTCATTGCAATCTTATGTTCAATTCCTTCATATATTTCTGAGGTAGTGTAAATGTAATTGACTAATTGGTTTAAGATGTACTGAACCAGCAATATTACTTTCTTTACATCCGAGCTTATGAAACTAACTTTAAATGAGCTGCATTTAAACGTGTCTGTCCCTGCTATAGCAAGGAACATGAACTCCCAGAGTGTTTCATTCCACCTCCTTTACAGCGTGTACCTCCATACTATAATCTAATTTACCAATAAGCCGGCGTAGTTACGCCCTAAGCTCTGCTCCGCTGAGCAAAATGATTTCTGTCTGCTTCGAATGAAACTGCTGCCCCTTCGCACCCAATGAACGGAGAGGGACCCCAAGGAGAGAGTTACAAATTAAAGTCTTTACAAATTAATCAGCCAGCCTTAGTTGTGAGCTTCTGGTAATTAAGGGTAAGATTAATGAGTATGGTTATGAGCTTTTGAAGCTTATGAAATACCAATAAATGGTGATAAGAAACTATTCTGAGAGCTCATGGTGGATTCACAAAATCTGCAATCTGCTAAAAACTCACGTACTCATTAACCTCTCCCTACCATGTTATTAAAGAGGTGCTATTCTGCTTTTTGGTGTTCTCCCTTTCCTGCTGTGTGTTCAATCTTTTGTTTTGTGAGCAATGGTCTGCAAAGCCAGAAGTCCCTGTGTTCCCTCCAGAGGGAGTTTCTCCCCCCCACACACTCCCCCCCTCCCCCCTGCCTGGAACACCTCCATAGGACTAATTTGTTTACTTCTGTGACATCACTATGTAACACTCACACTTCTCTTGGCCAGGGCTCCAGCACATCGTACGTGATAGGCTAAGGGGCGGGACATCTCTAAGCGGTTGACCAATCAGAGCGGACTGGGCTCTGGTTTCAGACAGAGGGTGGAAAGAGGTGCTGCAGCACAGGCAGTATGAGAAAAATAAAGAGCTTTTTGAACATGAAAGCATGGAGACATGTCCCAGGAGAGACGCTAATATGAACGTGAGCATACTAATGTATGTCCTCTTTAAGCACAATACAGTTGAACCTCTGACTGCTCCCTGCAGTGGTCTGGATACATGGAAAGCACTGTGGTTGACATGGCTGTTTTATTTCCCCCGTTTTCATTCACAGCGAGCTTAAGAGCTCCTTCTCTCACTGCTGTCTCGTTTCGTTAGCCAGCTGTCCCTGATCGTGACTGTCCTCAGCCCCTCTCCTCAGCCCCTCTCCTCAGCCCCTCCCCTCAGCCCCTCTCCTCAGCCCCTCTCCTCAGCCCCTCCCCTCAGCCCCTCCCCTCAGCCCCTCTCCTCAGCCCCTCTCCTCAGCCCCTCCCCTCAGCCCCTCCCCTCAGCCCCTCTCCTCAGCCCCTCTCCTGTCTTTTACCTTCTGATAACAAAAAGGTTGGCTGGCTGCACTGAAAGAAATCCCCTTAAACCATTCAGTAAATTACAATAGTGATTCATGACTGTATGCTCAGCCCAGGCACCTCCACGAGGCATTGTTACGGCCCAGAACCCATCCTCCTGTCAGCGTGCTCGGCTGTATGGGGTCAAAGGCCAACTGTTATCAGATGTTGAGGCGAGCAAACTGCGCCTCTTTGACCTCAGAGGGCTGAACATAGAGATTATAGGATGGAGCATATAAAGCTTCACCAAAGGTCATGATGCAACAATGATGGGATTACAGAAACCTCACTGTCCATGTGTGCAGGGTGTTCAGCCATATTGTGCTGGCATGGCGCTGTGGGAATTCTGAGCATAGAGCAGAGAAGTGGATCCTACTGCAAGTGAGTGTGGTTAAAGAAGCTTGGAACTGTGACGTACTGTAGCGTGCTGTTTTAAAGAAGAGCATAGTGTTGCTGACCGCTTCCGTGTAGATTAGCTGCTGTTTCTCTTTCACACTGTGCACTGTGTTGACCATAGTTCAGGTTTGTAGCCCTTTGTGTGGTGATAGGCGTCCGTCACCTCAACAATTCCTCCACACACATTTCATATTAAAAGCCTTCAGCCTGCAGCGGAAAATAACCTCCTTTTCCCAACGCAGAGCTGCACCAAATAGTGGAATAATAAATCCAGAGAAAATTAACTAGCCAACTGTTTAAAAAAACGATTCCTTATTTTAAATGTTTCTGGGTGCTCAAACGTGCCGATGTACTCTGTTTCAAGAACCTTTGACACTGAAAACTGACCACAAAGGAATCCATATAAAGTGAGTTGTTGCTGTTTTTCTGGAAAAAAAATAATATAGCCATATGTTTAAGAGACTTTGTGTATTTTAATTTGGGGTAGAATATAACTTTACGGGAATGATTCAGATATTAGTCACTTCTTCCCTCTGGTTAGATTCATTATACATAGTCACATAAAAACATGACTGATTTGCATTTCTTGTCACTTGACATACCACAATAGTCCAATTAGAGCTTAACCTCCTGCTGGCTCAGACCACTCTAACAGATACATGTGTCCATCTCAGGTCAACATCACAGCAGAGGACGGATTCATTTCTTTGTCCGATATTCTGGAAATTCAATTAAAATTAAAGTGGACATATATATATATCTATTTAAATACATGCTGCAGTTGAACTTTAAATATAGGTTTTGAGTATCACAATGAAAATCTGGTTTCATGCTTGAGAATATGAAACCTGCCCAAATGGAACCAAAACCATCTGGCTAGGCATGGCCAAGTGAGAAATGCTTTTAGAAATGAGCTGGCCCTTTCAGGCAAATGGAAACACATATGTGTGGGTCTGTCCTCAAACAAAACGAATCTAAATGTAATTGTATTGATTCCCTCCTTTCAAAGCGAACACTCTCAATGATTAGGCCAGTGGCCTTTTAGTCAGGAGGTCACTTCACTTCAGCTGAGTTTTGATGACTTTAAAGTCTTACAAAATGCTTCAAGATAAAAGAGGGTCCAGAAAGCTGAGTCATCCTTTGCTTTAAACACACAAATAAAGCCAGCTCTGCATTCCATTTTAGGTTGACATGTTCCCTCTAAGAGAAACCTGAAGCTCCCTCCTCTCTGTCTCTCACTGCTTCATCTCTCATGCAGCAGGCCAGCGTCCCGTCTCCTCTTCCTCCTCTTCCTCCCTCCGTCTGTCTCTCGTCTCCCACAGCTGCCCGGCCCTCCGTCACTTCAGCTCTGTCATCTCCCATGCCGTGCAGATGTTTCATCCTCTCTACTCCATCTGCCCCTCCTCTTCCTCCTCTTCCTCCTCTTCCACTCAGCCTCCTTGTCGTCCACTAACTCCTCTCTGGGTTTGTAAGCCCACGCTGAGGACAGGACTGACAGGTACCACTTCAGGATGAAGAGCTCTCCTCCTCAGAGCTGTTTCAGAATGACCCGTTCATAACAACCCCCAGTTTACTTACACATGCTACCAGCTAAATCTATTCATTATTTCTACTCGTATTGGCTTTATTTTGTTATTGTTAGTAGAAGTGACTTACTGTTGTTTTGTTATACTTGTAGTGTAAATTCTACCTTGGGTTGTTTACAGTTCTGGAATAACACCGTTGCTTTAGGGGAGCCCGGGGGTGAATGCAACTGCTGATGTGCAGGAATATACTAACAATGAAATTAACATTCAGTGAATATTCAGCCTCGGATTAAAACCTTATACATACGTTGTCTACTGTTGCAATATTTGTTCCTCTGTGGTTGAGTTGTGTGTTGTCTCCAGGGCTGTTGCTCACTTTGGGAATAAACACGACATGACTTTGGCATTGTGAAGCTGCAGAGTTTATTCATGGGAAACTTAAACATGTGTTTGAGAAATTCTCTGCTTTTCCTTCCTGCTATGATCTCATCACCTGTGGGCTCTTAGCTCCCCGTACTCACAACTTTGGTTAATATTTCAAATTGAAATAGAACATTTTAAGTATTGTTGGTGCTTTTTTGCTGTAAATACAAAGATTAAACCTCCAACAACTAGTTTGTATACATTTCTGTAAATTCATTAACATTGTAAGTGAATTTGGAGCTGGTCTTCACCGTCTGCTCCATTCTGTCAATGCGTAATCTTTACCAACTGGTGAAACACTGCAGTCATGGTCCGTGATCTAACGCTTCAAAAATACAGCATAACGCCTCCAGCGTAATTTTTGGACATTTGATTACTTGCAAAGAATCTAGTTTTTATGTTGTTGTATTCTCTTGTCTCTTCTGAAAGACGTCTGTTATCAGTGTTGGTCTTATCTTTCAGAAGCTTGAGATAATTTGTTCTTTTCACAGGCCATAAACTGTTTATTTAAAAGGTCAACACACACTTTTATTCTCAGGTTTCCGGATGATTCCCCAGTGTTGTGCCTCTTGGTAATAAGCTTCATTATGCCCCCACTAAAGGTGCTCTGCTGACGGGTTCTGCAGAAGGTTTTATTGACAGGGGCCTAATGTAGAAACATGATCAATGAGAACAGTGTTGAAGTTGAACAAAGACACTCTGAGTTGTGAGTATGAGAAGAGACAGTGCTGGGGAAAATCACATTATTCTCAATTGTTTTATTAGTCCATGATGGACACTATTATTTAGTGCGAATGCTGTGCGCCAAATGCTACTCCTTCCACATACTTTCATCTACAGAAACCATTCAAATATTAAAATCTTCAGCTCCTTGAGGACATGTGTGCGATGACTGTTCTTGTTTATGACTTTTATACTTTTTGAAATATTCAGCTTTTCAAACTCTTTTTTTAACATGTAACTCAATGGGAGGAACCTTCAAATCCTCTTTTAGCTACACCGTACGCCAAATGATACTCCTTCCTCATACTTTCAGCTCGAGACTTCATTCACACTTTAAAACGGTCACAAGACCTTCAGCTATAACACTTATTCTTCAGATTTTTGATATCTTTTACACTTTTTGAGATATTTAACTTAGTTTGGAGCTTGGTAAAGAGGCCTTCTTCAGATTTTAACATTAGTCTGTATTGCGCAGCTCGTTAAGGCTTAGAGTGCGTGATGTCACACCTAGAGTGGAGGACAGCTTGAAATTCGCCATCATTTCTTTTTTTAAACCTGCCATAATTCCCAAACCCTACACTCCTTGAAAAACGTAGGAAAACCTCTCCTACATTGAAAAATTAAAAAAAATGAAGAAGAAATATTAAACAAAATGCCTCTTGAGGGCAGGAAGAGACAAGAACTTGTCAAAAAGTCCACCTAGCTCCCAATAGACTCCCATGTTAAATTTCTCCGGATCTTTTTTCAGACAACAAAGAATTACACTTTAAACAAACTGCTCCCATCTCCACATTTTACACACAAAACCCCATTTCATTGGGGTTCCCTGATGCTCATGGTCTGGTCGTTTTTTTGATAGGAGCCATAGTTTTTGAACAGGTGGCAAAATTGTCAGATATAATCCTCAATGCATTCTTAATGGGACTCAGTGCTGCAGTTGGTTACCATGGTGTTGCTGGGCAGATTGGGGCCACACACCTGAGTGACATCATCTAATCAGAGCAGACACGCCCACAGACAGACTGGTACACGCACACACAAACATTGGATGTTTATACTACATATGTTCACACACAGACAGACAGACAGGGACACACATACACACACACACAAACACTGAACATCTCTACCACACACACACACACACACACACACACACACACACACACACACACACACACACACACACACACACACACACACACACACACATTTGACCGAAAGCAACTACCGTTTTTAAACTATAGTTAGAAATGTAAGAGGTTTATTTCTCCTTCAGAACAATGGAAAGGTCGTCACCATGGTAACCTTTGATCTCTGGGCTTACACACACAGGTGTTTCATAACGTCGTCACCTCAAACACAAACAAACAGACTGGAGTTTAAAGACTGTCTGAGCCTATTCTTTTCTGTCTGATGGAGACTTCATACTGACTTCAACACATTCCACATATTTTATACATTATTGGTGACGTTTAGTTTTAGTTCAAAAGTTTGCAGTTAAAATATTCTGATGCTTTTCAAAGCGTTTTTACTTTCTTTTCTCTTCTTAATACACATTCATTCACTAAGTTTACATTGAATATTTAACTCCTTCAGGCTACTTTCAGCTACAGAAACCATTCAACTATTACATTATTCAGCTATTTCAGGACATTGAGGCTATACATTTAGTTGTTTATACCTTTTTTAAACCTTTTCTTTTAAATATCAAGCTTCTTCACTATTTTTCCTACTCTTCCAGTTTAACATTTCACTTTCAAGTTTTCAACAAAGTCATTGCAATGCATTTGAGCTGTAACAATTTTGATTAAAATCTTTTCACTTTTCTGCATGTCTCCGCTAAGTTCAGCAACACACTTACTTGGTTTCTGTAGCTTAAAGCAGCTACAGAGACCATTCAGCTAATAACATATTCAGCTTTTTCTGCATTTTCTGCTAAATTCAGCAACAAATGTTCACAGTTTACAGCATTTGCACGCATTTTCAGCAGGAAATGCATTTTCTAGTCAAATGTAGTCTCCCCCTCTGTCTCCCTTTTTCTCCCTCTGTTTAATGACAGGAGGTAACTCCAGTACGCATGGAGAGACATTCGTAACGCCCTTGAACACATCAGATTACTGCTGTCTGGGGGAGGTTTAGGGAAACATGACAACACATTACAAAGAAATAAAGATAATGAAAGAGAATCCACGCCATGTCAATGTCAGACATCTTTGGATTTATCTGAACACATCACCCGCCATGAAGACATTTATATCTGCGTACACACGGCACCCAGGTCGATGAAAGATATTGCATCACAGGGAGAGTAAGGAGGGTGAAGGTCTCCTGCAGGTTTGATGAAGTCAAGTCTGGTGATCCATTTGGATCTAATGTTCAACCTCACAGGGAAGACTTTGGGATTCGTTTTGATGTATTTGGGCACATCTTTCAAGTTGTACTCTAGGAATTTATTGTACTTAAATTACACGTTTGAGAAATAACAAGAGACAGATTTAAAAGAGATGAAGAGGTTTTGCATGTGTTTTGGCACATCTGTGTTTTGAAATGGTTTCAGAAGCTGCAGCCCTTCCATCCTAATGGAAAGGTTTTGGGTTGTTGAAGCGTGTTCGCCACCGTATACACAGCACTTAAAGTACTTGTGCATAAACATGGTAGGTTTAACACTGGAAAATGTTTTTGGGAAAGACATGCTGCGTTCTATGTTTTTGATCAAATCAAAAACATTGTAACGTAGAAAGTAAAACCTTAGTTATGTGGTAGTTAGATCACCAGAGCTAAGTTAGGATTCTTTTTCTGATGTGGTCGATATTAGCTGTTAAATGGTCATGGATTGTTTGTTCCTCTTTCCCCCACTGCGCTTCATCATAAATACTTAAACAGACAAGAACATATTACCATCACCCCTCTGACCCTGTTGACCCTCTGATAGACAACAAATCAGGGCCTCTGGAGTTATTGCATCATAAGCAATGTACGTATATGCTTATGTAAGAGGCAGAGCAAGAGATTATGAGTGTGTGAGCGGTGCTGTGTGTTTGTGTGTGTAGTTGGCTGGCCTGCATGTATATCAACTCATGGTCTGTGTGTTCCTCCCTCAGCCTATCAGCATGTTCTGTTTCCTTTAGGGAGAAGATAAGCAGCTGAAACTTTGAGGAGCCAGCGCAGAAAGAAAGGAGAGGATGAAAGATCACCCTCCAAATCCTCTGTAATCCTTGCTCGTACATCCAGGACCAAATTGTTGATTTTCACAGATAATTTTTCAGACACTCATCCGATCTCTGGATGAGTTTAGCATCTCAGGAGAATAGCTCAGCACTGTTTGTGCGACTCCTTCAGCCATGCTTATTAAAATGTGTCTGCCACCTCCAGTGGCTCTCACCCTGTGTTCCTGAGAGGGTTCAGTCTGTGATTCATCAGTGTGTGTGCAGCAGGGAACATCAGGCCAGATTCAGGGTTCAGGGCCATTAACACATAGAAGCTTATATAGGAGCCAAAATCATGAGTTTATTATGTCAGCTGATAGCATATTGGTAATGGAAACGGAATACATAAGATGTTAATTAATGGTAATTAATTGTTCTCCACATGTGCGGTTTGAATCCCTCGTTAACAATAAGCTGGTTGAGGCTGTGATTATCCGGTTTGGCCTAGGTGCATACCAAAGGGCAGGAAGGAGCGGATACGAGGTCTGAAAGATTGCTCTTTTAGCTTGAGTGGTCTAGACTCTAGAGCAGTGGGTCTCAACTGGTCAGGCTTCAGGACCCACTTTTTCCTTTGTCAATGAATTGCGACCCAACATTTTGAACCGCTCAAACCTATTCAAAAAGAAATCGTGCTGTAATATATACGCTTTTCAGCATACAATATTAATTAAAGTGAATTACAGTGCATATAACCCTTGTATCCCTTCACAGAACTAAAGTATGCTTTAAAAAAAGGTTTAATGAGATGATGGAATCAAAGCTGAACTGTATAACATAAAAAGGCACACATGCTGAAAACCCAACCCCAGAAGGGGGGTCTGGGTGGATTCTCCCCCAGGAGATTTTTTGAAATACTAACATATAAACTACGCATTCTGGTACACTCTGAGAAGAAAATAAATAAATGTATTACTACCCGACATATTAATAATATTTTATGCCATTGTTTGTGTTTCACTTTGTTCTGATACCTTGCTTCTCTACACAGAGAGAAGAGTAAAGAGGAGATAGTTTGTGTGAATGACTTTAAATTGTGGATAAGGGTAGATAGCTCCCATTGTTCTGTGACCTGTCAATCATCAAACCAACCGGGGGTCATATTTCATTACGTGTTCATTTGTATCTGAAGTTGTACCCATGGATGAATAAAGAATAGTTCTACCGCAAAGTTATTCTCCGTGGCAACAATCTTGATTCTGATTGGCCAGAAGACTCGAAAAAATATCAGCAAAGATGTTTTATTGAGAAGATGATCACTACGTGACTGAAGTTTTCAAAACCGTTTATTGTCTCCGGTACTTCCAACGCCTACTGCATGCACAGCGTTATAAAATCGGGCTTTTTGACTTTTTTCCCATAAAAAAAAAAAAGAAGAAAACTCTAAACGGGTCTGCGACCCACTTTTGGGTCGCGACCCACCAGTTGAGAAGCACTGGTCTAGAAGATCCTTTAGGCTTACACTGGTGCAGTTGTCTTCTAATCCTTCAGAGAGAGCTGGGGTCACAGTGGTCAAACCTCCTGATGAGCAGGTTAGTTCTTCTGTTGAACATAGACAAACGTTCTTAGGCACTTTGAGTAGGTAGACGTTATTAATGCTGTCCATTCACTTGTGTTCTATCAGTCATTGCTGAGATCTCGCAATAAGGTGCCATGAATAGATCGTCACACAGGCTGCTAACATTCAGGCAGTTTTGCTAGGATGGCTAACTCTGTATTTACATTTGAAAACAGAGGTTAGCCCATAATGTCACATATAATCCATCATTGCAGGCAAACCTGAAAGTAAGCACATCTATGGTAACAATGGTCGGACAAAGTCTGGCTGTAGTGGATGTGTTTGCATTTTTTAAACATGTGTTTACTCTTGCGCATCAATGAGGTGTTTGTTAACTACCTGAAGGAGTGTCCGACCAACTATTTGTTGGACTGTTGGAGATATCAGCAAACAATCTGATGAGTAAAACTGATTGAGCTTCTGGCCCGCGATACATAGATAAGTTTCCTGTTGATACAAAATATGTCCTGCAGTCAGACAATCACACAAGTTCTAAACAAGCCAACAGTTTTGCGAGCTTATCCTAATATTGGTAATGATCCCTGAACACAGGAACATTGAGATTGTGAATGAGAGTAAAACCAGGATGTGGCTGTAAGCTGTGGTGGCTCTGGCCATTGGTTCAATCTTTTCCCAACTAGCTTTTACAGTTATGTGAAATGTGTTGACATACAGTAAAACTTTTAATGAAAGTAAACGTTTCATTTTTTCAGTGTATGATTATGTCATTCTAACACTTCCCACATATAATTAAGATGTCACTTTTCAGAAACATAATAGACTTCAGATGTTTCTGGGTTTACTACTCCTGTGGTTTGACTGATTAACACAATCCAGTCAAAAGATCTGGCTAGCATGAGGTTGCCTCCTAAGTGTATTTTCCAATGCACATGAGTTGTGTTTGAACAGTACTTTGAGGAGACAGGGTTGGTGTGTGTGGTCATTAAGGCAGTGGAATCACAACTCCTCTTGTTCCTCAATCAGCTCCACCCACCGCTGCAAGGTCTTTAAATGTCATGAGCACTCACTGTGAAATTGCAATTAAGAACGTAATAAATAAGTGACCGAGAAACAGTCTCTCCCAGGCCTGGACGGACAGAGGGACATCCAGCTAATTAAGATTTTATGATCAATTAGGAGCATTGGCACTGAGGGGGAACAGTCATCCCACACAAAGAAACACAGCATCGTACGCCGGTTCTTCCTTTTCTCCTCCAGCTGCACATTGACCTTGACCTTGTGTCCATCGGTTCTCTCAAGGAGATTCTGCCCACTCCTCCACACACACACACACACACACACACACACACACACACACACACACACACACACACACACACACACACACACACACACACACACACACACACACACACACACACACACTCCCCATGGTTTGCACCTCCAGCCAGGTTGGCGTGGGAAAGGGCTGTGAATTTCAGCGAGCAGATTTAAAGTGGCTAAAAGGTTCCCTGCAGCGCCTTTTCTATGCCTCTCAGGTGAAGTAGGCAAAGCCAAGCTAGAATGATTACCCTGTTCTCAGAGAGCTAGAAACAGAAGAGAATAAGAAGAGGATGTAGGGAGCAAAGGGAGGGGTCCTTCGAGGCCCCCGCCTCTGTAATGCATTTCAGGTTGAAACCCGATCATGGACAATCAGAGGAGAAACGGCTGACTTGGTAAACAGTAACCCTCCAAGGACCCATCTCGGATTGAGACTAATCCTCCATCTTTGCCTCTGAAAGGAAGTATTGTCTCTTGCTGTCGTCAGTGGCAACAGTTTGATTGTTTAAATCATTAAAAAGAACAAATTAGATTCCTCCACCTTTCAGTCTGACTCACTTTTCCCTCTCCTTCCCTGTCTGGAGTCCAACCTTCACAAGTCAGTGTTTTCAACACTTTTTTAGTCCACCGTAGACTGTTGACATAATGCATTTAATTAAAGTCAACAGTTTCTTCAGTGTACATTTTCTACATTAAAATAATCCTGCAACAAAAAAGTGACCAAATGACACATTGTTGCCTAATATTTGTTTTTGTTTTCTCATGATTGTTACCCCTTTCCCAGTTTGTTCACGCAGGCGAACACATAGTCCGGTTTGTTGTTTTGAAGTGACTGGTGTTTCCTTTGGAGATGACGTTTAAGCTAGCTTGGGACCATGACACTGTTGGAGTTTATTTGCAGCAACTAAATAATATTGTTTTGGAGCGATTAAGTGAAATTGGACAATTTCCCACGGCACACTGGTTTAGAATCACTGCTCTAAGTGTCTTCCAATATCTCATCTGCTGTTTCCTCCTCTGTCACTTAGCCCAAATAAATAAATGCAGAATGTCCCGTCCTGTCCTCCACGCTCCATCTCTTCAGGTGGCAGCATTACTCATAGCAGAGGTAGAAAGACAGACAATGTGGAGATAAAAGCAAGAGGGAAGGGGAGCATGCTGGGAGATGCAGTTCACTGTAATGAGCGTGACAGATTGGCCTCTAATTGTAATAAGGCATATTCCCTTTTTCAAAATAGATGAGGGGTAATGAGGCAGGGACACAGAGGACGATACAGAGTGTAATGGCGGGTGAGGCCTCTGGAAGGCACGCTGCAATATGTCAACCTGTTGTCTTTGGCACAGAACAAACTGTGGCCCTGTGCAGGGGGGGCGGAGTATCAGGGGGGGGGGGGGGGTATATGTCAGGGTCAAAGTCAGTCAAAGTCAACTTTATTTTCAATTTGAATCAAATCAAAATGCCGTTCTCACCATCCCAAGATTACAAATATAAACATATATGTATATATACATACATCAAATAATATATCAAAATAGCAGTCTTCACACAATTTGACATGACACATATTTAGGGAGGCGTGTGGTGCAGTGGGTTGAGCGTTGTTCGGACCAGGGGGTCACAGGTGGTCACAGGTTCAAACCCCACTGCAGTCAGCATGTCGTTGTGTCCCTGAGACACTTCACCCCAAAGTGCTCCTGTGGGGATTGTCCACAGTGTTGAGTATGTAAGTCGCTTTGGATAAAAGCGTCTAACAAGTGGCATGACATGTAATTTATACTAGTCCAGTAGATATAAACGGATGAATATATGAAAATTGAATTAATATAATACAACAGTACAATACAAGTATTGCAAATAACATATCAGCTAGTAGAAAATGGTACTCGATGTGTGTGTATGTGTGTGTGTACATGTTGGATGATTCATTCACACAGAACAGTAAACCTGAAGATATACAAACATCGTTCTAACTATTCTGTGTGCTGAGAAGTGACAAAATGAAGTATACTCAAAACACTGTGACACTATGAAACATTTATAGCTGACAAATTCCAAGGTCTGCAAACACTTTTACAGTCAGAGTCATTTTGATGCCACAAGGTATAAAGCCCCACTCTTTCTTTTGACATTTTTAATATAAAAATGCATAATCCTTGGCCTTTTATGTGACAAAAATGCTGTGAGTTTCATTCAAAGTACTTTAATAGTCATTGAGTGAAAAGGAGAAGTTATTGAGAAATGAATCACGTTCGTACAACTAGTAAAAGCCATAGCAGCCGTAAACACACACACACACACACACACACACACACACACACACACACACACACACACACACACACACACACACACACACACACACACACACACACACACATGCTGTACATCGGACCCTTTAGTATCTTACAGAGAGCTGACACAGAGCCTGTTGTTGCGTTCAGACGATGATGAACCAGGAGAAGTCGTGTTCCCCTGTGCCAGAGGAAGGCACTCTGTCACTGTGAACGTGTCGCCACTGGAGGTAAAGCTGAACCTTGTGCCAGGGCCAATAACCATCCGGCCCCCCACTTCCTGATTACCCTGAATATAGTATAGTTGGTGATATCCAAGTATCCCCAACTATACCCGGATCAGGATGTTACCATTCAACTACATTATGAAACAAGATGATCTTATGTCTTATTATATTACATGTTATTACGCTTTTATCCAAAGCGACTGACATACACCTGATTTCCATTGACATAAAAAACACCTATAGGATGTACAACGAATGTGCACTTACATCTTTTGAGAAGATTTCACTCAATGCTTTTTAGTGTTTCAATTGGTACTGTTAGACAGGAAGTAGTGTAGGAAGAGTTGACCCATTTGAAGGCTGACTTACAGTATATACCTTGATGATTTCCATGTGTATGCATATATATTAGGGATGCTCCGGTGCTCTCTAAACATGCCGATCGCGAGGGCCGATCGCATGACGTAAAATACATGACACTTTTCTCTGTGCGCGGCAAAACAAGCTCGCCAAAATGGCTTCACCGGTCTGGCATTATTTTAAGGTGTCCGAAAAAGACAGTAAAATAGCGGCATGCAACGTGTGTGTGAAGCAGAAATCCTGCAGCTCCACCCGCTGTGACGGAGCGGTGAGCGGAGCAGAACACACAAGAGTTAGACCTAACACACTTAGCTATTTTATCTACCTCTGGAACAAGCTAAACTAGTTATAAATATGTTTATTCTTCACTGTCGGCCTCACACATTACTGGATCAGCGAGCTGCAGGAGATACTGACGGGCTGTCAGGAGAGAGAGAGAGAGGGGGAGAGAGAGGGGGAGAGAGAGGGGGAGAGAGAGAGGGAGAGAGAGAGGTTGCTCATTTCTCCCGTGTTATTATCCAAAGTGAATGTAAACTTGAATAATATACATAATTTGAATGTAATAATTAAGTTGATTGTTGTTTGTGGAAGCTCCAGAGAATGAGCCCCATTAACTGAGTTTTAAACATCACTTTAAATGGAAGATTTAAAGTGATGTTTAAATCTTCCATTTAGGCCCCGCCCACTCGATCGGATCGGCGATCGGTATCGGCAGATACTGATTCCGGCGATCGGCGATCGGTGATCGGCCCCAAAATTGGCGATCGGAGCATCCCTAATATATATCATATATACCATCCCCCAAAATCCTTTTTTACAGTGCAGGATTAATAAGTATCTTGCCCAAGGGCACACCAACATGTTGAATGCAGGGATTGAACCGCTGACCCTTTGATTGGTAGTCCATTCAGTCAATCAAGTTGCGCAGAAAATGCAGAATGTACAGGTCGGATCAGGAAACTGAGCACGACCTGCATTACTGGATGTTTAGGTACGGGTAGTGTAACCCTGACAATGACTCTGATCTCACACAGCAGGCTGTAGAAGAGAAACACTTGGCTTAAAGATGCTAAAGCGCTCCACTGCGCTGCAGGGATCTGCAGGGTTGGATGGATTCCTCACTACATCCAATCCCTTTAACATTACACAGAGCAGAGCTTGCATTTTCCCATCATACCCCAGTAAAACATATGGAGTCTTGAAACAGTGTCAGCCTGGTGGTTGCCAGCAGCTTCACATCAGTCAGAGAGGCACTCAGCTCTCTCTGTTGTAATGGCCTATTCATATTAAAGCCACTGTCAACAGGCCTGTTGGCTTTATCAAGGTTGTTGATCTAAGCAGGCAATTTTCTTCTTGGAGCTAAGAGGAATGAAATGGTGAGAGCAAGCAAAAAACTGTGCACACACACAGTGTAGTGGCAGATTCAGGAAACTCACAGAGATGCAGTTTTCACTCATCATTTCAATCATGTATTCCTTTGTGGGTCATCTGTTTATCTCAAAGTCTCTGTCCTGTTCCATCTGTTGGATGTGATCAGAGCGCAGAGAATCAGATTGCTGACAGGCAGGAACCTACAGAGCGTTGTGTAGGAGCAAACATCTCTGTGATTAGGAATATTCCAATGAGACAGTCGGCACAGGAAGAGAAGGGATCAAGAGGCCACATCCCCCCTCCTCAAATCACTCTCGTGGAGGATTGTGGGAGCTGCATACTGATGGCCTTCATTCACACATTTCCTCTCCCCAGTGCTCTGTTGGCCTCCCTCTCACAAAATCTGAAATTACTATGTGATTTATAGACACTTTAACATCAGCTTATGCATCTAAAGCAGGGCTACAGTGCAGCCGGTATGCGTACAACATCTCTCTCACTCACTGAAAAAAATTGACTATATATATTAATATATATATATATATATATATATATATATATATATATATATATATATTAATATATTTTATTAAAGTCAATGTTTCAGTTTTTTTAGTGCTCTTGCATATCATATGTTTTACTTTTGTTAGAGTATTTTATCATTGTTGAACTCAAATAAATAACATTTTAGAGAAAAGGAAATACAGTAAAAGATACTATCTTTCCCTCCCCTGGATGGACGTTAGCAGCAGGCTGGCATTGTATGTGTTTTCCATGTGGTCCGAGGATTTCAATAGGCTAGACAAAGTGGGATCATATCTCCTTTTTTCACCCCGGGCCAGGCTTAGCATAATCTTCTTCTACATTTAGCTCACTTCCTTTAAGAGGCCCCAGTGCTGTACATACATTGCTAGCGTTGTCCTGGAATGACCCCATGATAAGCAAAAAAACAAATCACGGAACGTTTGGCTTAATCCACTCTCAAGTCTAAAAAACCTTCTATTGTTGACAACATATACAACACCATTTTAAAAAGAGAACCGCGAGTGCAGTGAGATAACAAGATGCATGTCAACCTGGATTTCCTGGATTCAGAACATCCTCTCTGTGGAGCTGCCAGCGAGCGTCGATGGGCCCGGGTTCAAGATTTTTAAATGAGGCCTCATTCAACCTGAGACATGCAAACAAACACACATTGGAGCCAGCTGCTGATAAACAGTGTGGAGGAATGTGGGGGGTGCAGGGGGGGGGGGGGGGGGGGGGGGGGGGAGACACAGAGAATGCAGGCAGATTGCTGAGGTAAATGTGGTGTGCATGCTGAAAATAAATCATGTTTACTGCCACTTGTGTCATTTCTGACAGTCTCACCAAGAGTCAGATTATACATGTTTGCTGGGATGCACAGGCCTTTTGTTTCAGATATGCGATTTGACATATTCTGATGCACATCAAAGAGATGTTTGTACAACCGTTTGTAAATGATGGAAAACATAAAGCGATGTCTCCAAGCTTCCTTTGTACCATTCGATCGGCTCGCAGTGGGAAGCGGCAGGATGAGGATCAGCTCTCTGAGGCCAGAGTTCTCAGCAGGAAACTGCCACCCTGAGGAGGGAATGAGTCCTCACGCAAAGTGAGGGAGTTTAAGCATCTCAGGGTCTTGTTCACAAGTATTGGCACAATGGAGCGTGAGACGGAGAATCAGAGCAGCGGTACAGCAGTTGTGACGAAAAGAGAACACTAGGGTCATGAATGCTGAAGAGGGTGTAGGATGACAGTCAGGAGGTGTAGCTGCCTTATATGCGCGCGCATTCAGGTAGGCTCGCCCTGATTGGCCGGCTACGTTTATACAACTTCAGTGTGTGAACGCTCGCGTATCATTGATGAGAGTAGTACCCATAGAGTCCAGTAGAGGGCGGAGCCTGTGCTTATAGAACTAGGGTTACAATACGTAACCCCCCGTTTTGGACGTGTAATATGGTCGGTGTTTACATTAGCATCGCTAACACTCAGAGCTAACCTGTACTGGAGAGCATGTGTGTGAAGAAGCAGGAAATAAAAAGGAACTCACCTTGTGGTATAACCGGCAAGAGAGAAAGCCTTTGAGCTCCATACTGTTTCAGAAATAATCCTTGATAATCCATGATATGGCGTTTCATCACGGCAGTGTTTAGTTTAGACAGTAGCTGCCGGGTCCCGCATGAGCTCAGCCCCCCTCCTTTTTTATTTTTATCAACATTTTATTTTTTTAAAGCTTTATACCCCAAATCAGCACTTTTGAAACAGGAAGTGAAATAGAGGGATATGAGGCATGGCTAGAATGGGTGATCTGTTTGGTATTTTGAGCAAAACACTTCATAGACATGTTCTTTATATATTTTTGTATTTCTGAGACCTATGCTATTGCCTAAAAATAGCATGATAGGTGACCTTTAAGTCAAGGACTGACCACTCCTTCCAACACTACATATTGTGAAGAGGATCCATGTCAAATTAATCAGAATACTTTTCCTGAGGATCTACATGGTGTTTACCCTGATTTACACTCACAGAGCCGGTGGCAGTCCACCGTAAACCATTGAGCGTGGTATTGAAATATATCCCCTCACACGCTCTCTCTGGCTCACTATCCCTTTCTCACCATTTGTCCCCCAAAGGCAGAATATTGGAGGAGTCTTTAATCATCTTTACTGCCCCCTCTATAATCCCTGCTAGAGACTAATCCATGATCTGCCACATGGGAGACCAAACAGCGTGTGAAGAGAGAGAGTCAGAGAGAGAGTCAGAGCTAAACACACATTCACAATGACTTCTGATTCTTGGGCTGGGTTGACATTTGTACGACTGAAGATTTACAAGATTATGTACCACGGTAACACAACATAGTCAGATGTGTAATACTCAGACCTTTTACTTAAAATAACAATACTACAGTGTAAAAATACTCTACAATTAAAAGTCCTGGTCCAAGTAAAAAAACAAAAGTATCAAAATGTACTTCAAGTACAGATTTTCGAGTATAGCCTATATTACATTTCAAAATATTACATTTTTGTATTACAATTATGTAATGAATGCATTCATGTCAATGTTCACTTGGTAAAGGCAGAGATTATTTAAATGACTTGATATAATGCCAGGCAGCTTAACCTATAATAATGCATTATGATTATTTGGTTGATTTATATTCTGTATTATAAATCCATATCTACTAAGTAGCTAGTAACTACATTTGTAAAATAATTTTAATGGAGTAAAAAGTAAAATATTTGCATTCATATACTGGTAAAAAGTATAAAGTAGCTGTAATGGCAAAATACGCAAGTGAAGTACAAGTACCTCAACATTTTACTTAACCTCTTAAGCACGGCGGTCCCCCCATTGGACCCCTCCCACCTTTTTGTTTTCGAGATAATGTCTCAGGGCTTCTTAACATTTATGAAACTATTAATGTGTAGCACCAGATTAACGGGAAGAATCTCAGCTAACTGAAGATATGAACCATTTTTACCAAAACAAAACACAAGTCTCATAAGAAGGGTCTAAATGACCCCTGAGCGAAACAATTCTAACGCACTGCGGCACACAATTCAAGATAAAGATACCCTTATTACTTATCGTAGCTGCACATACAATATAGCAGATTAAAGCTGAGACTCCACTGATTATTTAGGTATAGTATCATCACTGAGCGATCCGAACTTGCGACAGGGGAAGCAAACACAGACATCACAACACGTACCTTTACGGAGCTTTTACGGCAGATCGTCTCACCGTAGCTGTCAATTAGGTCAAAAGACGTGTTCAATGGCATTAAAACGAAAAAAAAAATGTCTACAACTGTTGATCCATATGTTGATAATGTACCTGTGCCTTTTAAAAAATTATTTATAATCCATAATTCCATTTTTTATGTAAAAATCGGAGCGGAAAAGTTAGCTGCTAATGGTAGCCACCAGAGTGTATGCAGCTTCCGGTTTTGGTAACGCGTCACTCTCACTCCTTATTTGTTAACGTTTTGGTGTGTATATAACTTTCCCTCGATTCCATTGGCTCTAGCGGTTATAAAGAGATTTCATTCATCAAAATCGAGCAAGGGGGGCCAGAGATAGGTCAAATCCACCCAAATGACCCCAGAAGTGGGGGTTTTTGGCTAAATCTCTCTAAAAAGATCAAATTTCACTTGTTTTGCATCAATCTTGATACAGGGTACTTATTATATGTTGTACTTTGGATTACTAAAGCTTTTAGTCTACTAACCCATCATCCAAGGGTAGTTTTCACTATAAGTAAAAAATAATTTTTGGACGGACACTATAATTTACAGTTTTTTACTATGTAAAATCTGAATTTTCTTTAAAATAAAAAACATCAATATTGATTCCGACTTTTCTACATCCAACTCACAGGTTTATCATTACTTTGGGAATAAAGATTATTAATTTAACCCTTTTAGAAGGGAAGATATGGTCATTTGTTCTGGGAATGTCATTTTCGAGCCTGAGACCTGAAAAACAGGCTCAGGGCTTAAGAGGTTAAAGTGGACCTATCATGCTATATTTGAATAATATAGTGTAGGACCATACCTATATAAGGCATATTTATACTTTTTTTTTTTCAAAATACCAAACAGATCATGCATTTTAGTCATGCCTCATTTTGCTCAATTTGACAATTTCTAGCTCTGTTTTTGCAATAGCAGATTCAGTGAGAACAGCACCATCTACAGGCCTGGCATATGTACTACAGCGTCTCCAGCGCTTTCGAACGGCAATGGCCGTGGCTGTCTCCTCCTGATTGGTGGAGTTGGCCCAATAGCCGTAGCGCCACTGTCCTGACGTCAGGACAGTGTTCAAATCTGGATCAGTTTTTATCAGATCCGTTGCAGCCCCCTTTTTTAGAGATTTGGATATGGAGGAAAATAGAGAGGGTTGTGTTTTCTGACACTTGGTGAGTTCCCTGGAACACCGGGGACACATATTCATGTGTAAAAGACGTTCAAAAGTGCATTTTGCATGATAGGTCCCCTTTAAGTACAGTACTCGAGTAAATGTACTAAGTTACATTACACCACTGAAAAAACGAATAGTGCTTTTGCTGCTCAGAATGCATCTTCTTTGGCCATGTTGATTAGTCAGATCAAATATCATCTTAACCTCTAGTAGTTTTTCTTTCGTCACAGTGTCTCACCTCTGTGTCTGCACAGAGACAGATTCTATCTGCTCCTCAGCTGTATGAGATACAGAAGTGCTGGGTAGATGGATAAATATTGTTCGACAAGAAAAAGCTAATCGCAGGGCAGTGACCAAATCATTGCTTATTTTTACAATCAGTGACAAATCACTGCACTGTAGTCACATGATTAATATTAGTATGATATTCAAAATGTAATGTCTTCTTCTCATCCCCATCCTTGTGGAAGTATTTTCCTCAGATCAATCAGGAACAGATTGTCTTTTCATTTGATTTGCTAGTCATATGATGGGTACACAATGTGAAGCTCGCACATTTAAATATATATTTGATACAGTAGGTAGAGATTAAAGTTGAGGAAACACTTCTCATATTGCTTTGGAAACACCTCCAGAGCGATGACTGCAGAGAGATGGATAGCTCTGTGGGAGAATGTGGTTTTGGAACAGTGAAGATTTGAGTCTGTAACCGGCGAGATTTAATAATAAAACCTTAATGCTCTCATGGTGCCTCAGACACTGTGCAGCCTCAGTTATGGAAAAACAAGCTTCTTAAATCCTACTCTGTGGTAGATTGTAGAGCTAAGATATCTTTCTGTGCTAGTTTACGAGTCATTCTGCAAAGCTCCATAGATAAAACCCTGAACTCTGGAAGAAGAATCCCATTCATTTCAGCATGAATATTGTTAGGTGACTGGTGCCTTTGATTTATTCATCACAAACCCCAACATGTTCTCAGTCATTTGCTCATGTTCTAAGCAAACATGCAGTCCTTTGATAAAGAATACAAGAAAACATACATAAAGAATTCAACAGAACTCCAAAGAAGCATTTTGATCATCCAATCATCAAGCTTAAAATGAAACACATGCACCACTAATGAAGGACGGAAGATGATACATTGTAGAACAATGATTAAACATTCAGTTTGAACAGGTTCACTTTCTGTCTTTAGAGGATTCTGGTTTCAGGACTTGTTTCCCACATCTAAGGATAAAGCATCTTTTTGAGAAAGCTGATGTTTGCCTTTTCCATGGCAACAGTGGCTGAAGGGCTGTAGTGCTGCTGAGGAAACATTATATTTGAATTGCGCATAAGGGACCATACAGATGCCGTGTTATTTGCACGCTAAATTTTATTCCAAATACACCTGTGTCGTTATTTGAAAGTCGTGTCACTTTTAGAACGCAACAGCCAATCACAGCTCAGAGATATCTTTCCTGTCTTCAGTAAATATGAGAAGCAGGCCTGTGCTGAGAACATTTCACACAATCAAAATATCTTCTGGAAACAAGTTGGCTTCTGGTGTCCTGCACACACACACATCCACACACACAGGCCAACAAACACTCGTACACACATCTCCATACAAACTGATGGAGGCTGGTTTAACATCAGGAAGTTACTGCAATATCGATTCAAATAAAAAGTAAGGACAGTTGACCAGACATCTCCTTCATCCAAAAGCTAAATATGAAGTAATAACCAAGCAGTGTGTTGCATGTGGAGGTCTTTGCTCCAACTATATTTATTCAAGTTGCTCACTAAAAACAAAATGGTATGATTATCATGATAATGTTTTAATTTACCTTCGTCCCAGTATTTATGTTGCTTTAACTAGAAAACACTCAACATTGCATTGCTCTCTGAGGTACGGCCTGCAGAGCGTGACCTCTGACCTCCTGATGCCTGGCCCTGACATCCAGCTCGCTGTTTATTAACTTAAAGTTTGTAGTCCCACAAGGCCACGGCTCAAACAACGCTCATCATCTGGGCTGCCCTGGAGAGCAGTGAAGCACATCTGTGAGAGAGAGGGTCAGCGTAAGGAGTGTGTGTGTGTGTGTGTGTATGTGTGTGTGTGTGTGTGTGTGTGTGTGTGTGTGTGTGTGCGTGTGTGTGTGTGTGTGTGTGTGTGTGTGTGTGTGTGTGTGTGTGTGTGTGTATCGAAGAGCTGACAGTGACAGCTGGCTGGTGGATGGTACAGAGGGCAACTGATGCAATAAACAGTCTCTCTCCCTCATATAGGCGCACACACACACACACACACACACACACACACTCGTAAAAGTAGGGCTCCTGTGAGGCAAGCTGCTGTGTGGCGCTTCAAAGCCTCAGAGACAGAGGTGATAATGTGGCGGAGGTGGGTGCATATACATGCATAAGTAGAGCGCAGATGTAAACACTGTTTTATTTAAAGAAGGGAGAAAAACACATTCGCTCTGCACATGGGTGAGCATCAGCACGACCTGGTAGACTGGAACGTGAATAAATGATATATTGTAGGGCCATACCTATATAAGTTAAATGTATACGTTTCTGTTTTCAAAATACCAAACAGATCATGCATTTTAGCCATGCCTCATTTCGCTCTATTTGCTGTTCTCCAGCACTGTTTTTGCACGGGGCTGATTCTGTGAGCTGTGGCTGACCACGCCCCCCTGCAGGAGAGGGGAGCCGTGCACTGATCAAGTCAGAAGAGGGGGAGAAAAATAGATCTCCGTCCTCCGTGTTTTATTATATTATTATAGGCCTATAGAGTCGTTATTCATTTGTTTTAAAGCTCAATAAATAACAAAGAAGACCTTTGACCGGCACTTTTCTAATTTTGTCCGGAAGATTTAATCTTTAACGGACATCTTGACCGGCGATAGAAAACCTGAAACTCTGCCGCACGGTCCCCTCGTTCCTTGGAAGAGGCGGAGAGGTGGGTGTGTCATCTGCTGGTGAACTAACCGGAGAGAATTACAGTGCTTGCCTCGACGGGGAGGGATTGCATTGAATTAAAGCAGCGGGAGCAAACGCTTGCCTCGGGGAGGGAGAAAAAAAGCCACAGCGGAGAATAAACAGAAGGGTAACCATAGCAACCATGCGCGGGAAGTCTTCTTCGCTGCTTTTGTGGCAGACTACAGCGCCACTTACAGGCCTGGCATATGTACTACAGCGTCTCCAGCGCTTTCGAGCGGCAATGGCCGGCCGTGGCCCAACCCCACATTCCCCTGATAGGTGGAGAGTTGGCCCAATAGCCGTAGCGCCACTTTCCTGACGTCAGTAAAGTGTTCAAATCTGGATCAGTTTTTATCAGATCCGTTGCAGCCCCTTTTTTAGAGATTTGGGTATGGAGGAAAATAGAGAGGGTTGTGTTTTCTGACACTTGGTGAGTTCCCTGGAACACCGGGGACACATATTCATGTATAAAAGACGTACACAAGTGCATTTTGCATGATAGGTCCCCTTTAACAAATTATTATAAGCCGGTTTGGTCACCAAATGAGCTGATCACTACAAGGCCATATTTCAGTTTGGCAAGATAAGGTGACTGTTATTTTTTGGGAGTTCAGTCTTATCTTCCTTTAGTTTCAGGAAGTGCTCATTCTCATGTTGGACCCAGAGTCAGTCAGATTGGACAGAGAGTTTGTGTTGTCTCATTGACACATATAGCTGAATGTCGTCAGCATAACTGTGCACATTCACGTCATGCCGATTGATTATGAAACCCAGTGTCAGCATTTAGGGTTACGAATTGGACATTTTCAGGCAGCAGCTTTGGACAGGACGCCAGAAAACAGAGACTGTCCTCAAAAAAAGGACGTCAGATCAGCTAAGTTAAAAAGTGGGAATAATGTTTATTTATATAGTCTAGGTTATAACCAGTCAGAAATTGGTTTTATGACTCTGTCAAAAGTTTAAGGCTTTTGGTAGTGTTTTTTGTATCTTATTGTGGACATAGCAAGGGTATATTTTGCTCATATCTAGTATTTTGCTAAGCTAGGCTAACAACGACCTAGCAAATTGTGTTTGAGCCTTTCATCTCACTCCCCACAACAAAACAACAAACAAATGTGTTGTTTACTTACTGTCTGTAAATGTGACCTGCTCCATCGAAATCAGTCGCATTGACCCGAAGACACATTTTGAGTTGTATACACTGTTGGAAAGAGGAGATTCCTAGCTTTCTAATGATATCAGGATTGTTTTTGTACTCCAAATATTAAGCAAAATATGTCACATTATATAATGACTGTCACCGAGTCATCGTTTTGAGAAAAAGGCCTTCAAAGTTTCCTCTTCTCTGGAATCCATCGATCTGATTGATTATTAGCGGCTAATAAATGATCAGAGTAGTACGGAGGGAAGATATTTCCGTTTGGATTACTGGTCTGGGGGAAGCTCGCGAGTGTGTGTGTGTGTATGTACGTGTGTGTGTGTACGTGTATTTTTATGTTTGTGTGTATTGTGTTGGTTTCCCGGGGAAAACACTCACGAGAAACACCGGCTGTTGTTATGCCTGCTGTGACGTTAAGTTACTCCGCTCTCCGCTTGTAATTATGCCGTTACAAGCTCCAAAGTTGTATTTATCATCTGAATTTGCCGAAACAAGTTTAATATTCTGAAAGCCAAGATTTTATTGATTTGAAATCAGATTAAAACAAACTGTAACGGACCCTGCCGTGTTATCTATGATTAATATACGCCTTACATTCATGATGTCAGCGAGAGGGAGGGGGGGCTGCGCTGAGGAACAGCAGAATGCGAGTGAGAGCTGTCATCTTCCCTTTACAAGCTTCACAAATGTATTTATCGTGTGATTTTGGAGATAAAAGTTTCATATTCTGAAAGCCAAGACTTTGTTTAGTTAAAATCAAACAAAACACCCGGACCCCGAAAAACAATTTTTTTCCGCAAATCCACGTTTATTTTGAAATGAGCCGTTGCGACTTCCAACTGATTTCAATAGAGCGGGTCACATATATATATATATGTTTTTTTTTATCTACACAAATTGTAGGATGTATGTCATGGCCTGTGTTCACGTTGAGTGTGTTGTATAGATTTAGCTTCATCCCGCCGTGCTGAGCCTCTCTGAGCAGGTTTAGCATTGTGATAAGCTACAGGATCCAAGGGGGTTTAATGTTGTATGCGGGTGTGAATATGTATGTGTGTGTCTGTGTGTGGGTGCAGGTGTTAGAAGGGATAGATGTCTTTGTTATTTACAGGAAGGTTTTAAAGTTTCAAAGCTTCCTCTGGCGCTCGGTGCTCTCCCAAAAGACCAACATTGATGTTTTACTTTCCAATGAGTTGCTTAAGAATAAAAGGCACAAAAAGAAAGAGGCAGAGGTGTGCTGAAAGGATGCTACCCATCAGAAAGCCAATACTGTGGAGAAGTGGAGGGAGTTTTACCTTAATGGATTTAAGAGGATCAAATTATATATAGCTCAATACTCTCTAGTCTAAAGCACACTTTTTTCCACTTTAATGAATATTAAAACATGAACTTGAAGCAAATCAGTTCTTTGCAGTCTCTGAGTTTGAAGCAATGTCCTGCATAATGATGTCACTTCTATCCAAATAAATGAGGCACACACACAGCAAGATGAAGAATGTGCTATCAGATGTGTCCAACTTATCTTATCTGTTTGGAAAACTAACTTTCTGCCTGGCTGGAACCACTTAAATGCAGCAGGGCGAAGCTATGTGACATCATAGCTGCTCCTAAATGAAGGTTTTCACAGAAACACCCGTCAGCTGACCAGACATGCTAATGATATCCATCATTTCCACATGACCTCATTTCCATATTTAGAAGTGATTACCTCCATTCAGCCGTTGCCCGGGTGACCCCAGTGACTGACATTAGCGCTGCTATTCAACTTAGCTCATTGGTTTGATTGATTAGCGCCGCCTCTGAAGGAAGCTAGGGATGTGCTGGGTATTGATTCAGCATTAACATATCTGTTAGAGCCTGACCCTGCCTCTCTCTGTGTGCTGTACGACATGCTGATGTCCCAGTTAACTAGCACATTTCTCCCAGGATCAGGAATCATTACCCTCTGTACAATGCATGGCTATTAGAACGTGTCTCTCTCTCCAAACACCTGCTTACAATGTACAGTTAGACACAGCAGCATGAAATACTTTGGCTTTTGTTGAACACTTTGAGTGTGACTTTCCTTTTTCTTATTAAGTTTATTATAACACATATTATAGGCTCAATGTATTTATCCCTTAAGATTAGTAAATTCTATATTCTCTCTCCTTTTCACTCGGTTTTGATCTCCACCAACTCCTCTGACAATGATCTGTCTCTTTAAGTGCCTCTGTTCACCAGCTGGTCTCTGGTGTTTCTCTTAGAATACCTGCAGCAAATGGGCAGAGATCAATGAGAGGGATGAGACCGAATGAAACAGTACATTTTCAGGACAAACAAACAGAAACAGCGAGCTGAAAGACAGTAAAACCTTTTGTATGTAAGAAGAACTCCAGATCTGCTGACAAGCATAACCCTTTCACAGTACAGAGTCACGTTAAGCATTGTTCATATAATAACTACTGGTTAGTGCTTGACTAAAGTATAAACTGATTAAACATTGGCATGTGTTTTTATTATATCTCTTCTAATAATGGAATGGACAGGCTTGTGACTCCATTAGAGCTCTGGCTCTTCAGCTGCTCAATGCTCTCTGCCACTTAGTGCTGGGAATGTAACAGCCATTCAGTAAACCAGAGCTCTTTTGGCAACAACAGCTGTCTGCTGCAAAGGCCTGCTGGAACAAATCAGAACAATAAACTAATTGAGTTATTAGAGATCTGTAGATATGAGGAGAAGTGCAGAGCCGGTGTTTATAACTCCCACCGACCCCTTTATATTGCTCACATCGCCAGTGGATCGTTTGTTAATATACAAATATTGACACGTACAACTTTTGTGTTGTTTAATTGTATTAATATCATACTGACCTGTTTCACATAAAGTATGTTGCCTACTGCAACAATACCCCCCCCCTCCCCCTGCAGCTGGACAGACAGATAACCCCCCCCCCCCCCTCTCCTCCTGCAGCTGGACAGACAGATAACCCCACCCCCCCCCTCTCCACCTGCAGCTGGACAGACAGATAACCCCACCCCCCCTCTCCTCCTGCAGCTGGACAGACAGATAACCCGCCCCCCCCCTCTCCTCCTGCAGCTGGACAGACAGATAACCCCCCCCCCCCCTCTCCTCCTGCAGCTGGACAGACAGATAACCCCACCCCCCTCTCCTCCTGCAGCTGGACAGACAGATAACCCCCCCCCCCCCTCTCCACCTGCAGCTGGACAGACAGATAACCCCCCCCCCCTCTCCTCCTGCAGCTGGACAGACAGATAACCACCCCCCCCCCCCCCCTCTCCACCTGCAGCTGGACAGACAGATAACCCCCCCCCCCCCCCCCTCCACCTGCAGCTGGACAGACAGATAACCCCCCCCCCCCCCTCTCCACCTGCAGCTGGACAGACAGATAACCCCACCCCCCCCTCTCCACCTGCAGCTGGACAGACAGATAACCCCCCCCCCCCCCCCTCTCCTCCTGCAGCTGGACAGACAGATAACCCCCCCCCCCCCCCCCCCCTCTCCACCTGCAGCTGGACAGACAGATAACCCCCCCCCCCCCCCCTCTCCTCCTGCAGCTGGACAGATAACCCCCCCCCCCCCCCTCTCCACCTGCAGCTGGACAGACAGATAACCCCACCCCCACCCTCTCCACCTGCAGCTGGACAGACAGATAACCCCCCCCCCCCTCTCCCCCTGCAGCTGGACAGACAGATAACCCCACCCCCCCCCCCCTCTCCACCTGCAGCTGGACAGACAGATAACCCCCCCCCCCCCTCTCCACCTGCAGCTAGACAGACAGATAACCCCCCCCCCCCCTCTCCACCTGCAGCTGGACAGACAGATAACCCCCCCCCCCCCCTCTCCACCTGCAGCTGGACAGACAGATAACCCCACCCCCCCTCTCCACCTGCAGCTGGACAGACAGATAACCCCCCCCCCCCCCCTCTCCACCTGCAGCTGGACAGACAGATAATGTGTGTGTGTGTGTGTGTGTGTGTGTGTGTGTGTGTGTGTGTGTGTGTGTGTGTGTGTGTGTGTGTGTGTGTGTGTGTGTGTGTGTGTGTGTGTGTGTGTGTGTGTGTGTGTGCTACCTCATATATATATAATGTGGAAAGCAGCATGTTCATGAAGGAACAACAAAGCACAGCTTGAATCCTCGATGTATGTGCATCTCACACTTCCTGACTGGAGGAACATTAGAGCGAGAGATTGTTCACGTTTCATAATGTAACGGTACCCTTGCCAGGTTTCTGTTGGTGCATGTGTAACTATAGCAGTCAGGGGGTTTTGGACTATTTTAGTTCTGCTATCATATGCTTCTGAACTATTTCAAACAGAGCTGCACAGGATTACTGCATCACCAGTCTGCAGGTTTTTTGAAGGTACACCTACACAGCTCTACAGATCCAGGCTGTTATTGTATCCTGGTGCGACTGCGGGGGCTTTTATGTAATAACTAGAAATATAAGCCTGCTGTTTACGTGTAAATCCAGGAATTCCTTTGAGTGATTATTCCTATCTTCCTGTTACTGTTTTGTGCAGCCCAGATACTGGCACCATATTACTCACATTGTTCTTGGCTGCAGCACAACATCCAACGTGCCAGTCCACCAGAGACCGCGTTGAAAAGGAATCACTAATCAGGGGCTGGCGAGGACTTGTAGAATAATGCAATGATATAGGACATCACAGCACATCTCCATCTCTACACTCAGTGTGTGGTCCATCTGCTGCATTCAAAACACATGGAACTGACATCTTCTATCTTTACCTCATGTCATGTGTTAACAT